>NW_006711227.1:1510143-1620678 GCF_000271645.1 Tremella mesenterica DSM 1558
TCACCGGAAGGAGGCTATCCCGAACCTGAATCAAAACGAATCCGTTACTGATTCCATCTCCCTTCCTCTCGTACCTATCATCTATCTTTCCTTCTTCCTAATATTCTCACCTTGTTCTCCCTTTCATCCTCATTTTATACGACCTTCGACCGGTTTGATTCTCTGTCAACTTTTCGGGAAGATGAACAATATTCAACGGATTGGACAACATGAAGAACAGGTAGGATGGAGACAAGCAAGAGATCATCTGGGAAATTGGATGAAAAAAAAGGTTTAGTATGTACACATTTTGTTGCTTATGAAAAACAGCATGAATATTCCCAGACGTCCCCTTTTTTGAAGGATGGATTTGAGGAAGAGGGTAAGTTATGGTAGGTGTTTCTCAGCTGGCTTTGTCGGCAATGAAACATCTATCAATTCTCCCTCAATCATTTATCTATCATTTGCAAATCATCTACTCTCAACTAACGAGTGTTCTGTTGGTCTTTGTATCTCAGTGAGTATGTTAAGTTTCCTTCCATCTTACCTCTTCTAGATGGATCAGACCTTCTATGTGTCCATCTACGATCTGCGTAAAATGGGGGACAGGGGACATTCACATCTACAATCAGTGAGTATTGTAGGTGGTTTTCTTGATTTTTGTCCACTTTCTCCTCGACTATTGCAAATCCAGAAATTTTTGATACTCGTACAGTTCAATTTGAGCGTGAGTATCGTAGGTGTTTCATCATACCTACATTTCCTGGCTCCTGGCAAATTTACTCAAAGATCTTGTTCTGACCGGTCAATCATCTTACTACCATTTCTGCGAGGGAGAGAGGATGGAAAAAATCCGGAAAATCATGCATCACTCGTGATCATTTCGTGAGGGTATATCTGATCGTGACGTTTGTACGGGACCATTTCCATTGTATCGCATCTCAGACCGATATTGCCATGACAGTTTTCTTTTTATTTTGGGAGCGAAATCGTCTCATCATGCCCATGAATGAGATTTGACATTCGAGATTATGGAGGTAAGGTGACAATTAAAAGATGTCTAAAAAGCTTTTTTGTGAATGATATCGGGATCTTCTTTGTATTCATCCGCTGAAACCCACATCTATCCATCAGTCACCGATTTTACAAGGTCTGAAAAGATTGAATGTCGAGGGACGAGTGGTATAAGATGGGTTGGTACAAGGGGTAAGAGGGTAAACCGAAGAGACGAACCTTTTTGAAAGTACTCAATCCAGCGAGAATACTACCTCCTATCCAAGTGGAATACTATACATCAGCTTGAAACGCAATGGTTTGCAGAAAGCTGACCTTGCGTTCAGGAGGAGCATATATTTTGAGTTTGACATCTTTCAAAGCTAGTTTTTTCACTTCGTTTAATAATCTATCTCCGAATCCTACATCGTTAGTTATGTTTACCCTCGCCTACCTCTGATCATCCATTCCCCTCAATCCCCCAGTTCCCCTAACAGTGATGCTTCGAAGTCATCCGCGACCCTCCAATTCTCGTCACACACTGCGGAAGAAGCCCCCATCAAGTGATTGCAGGGATATGGATTTGACCAAATTTCAAATACCTGATAGAACAGGTATATGTACGCTTGAGGCTATATAGGAGAAGCAAAAAACTTACCAGTACATAAAGTAGATCCACCAGAAAGAACGATATTACTAAATAAACTCTTCCTCAAATCCATATCCGTCCGATTGATAGAATCCACAATGACCTAGAAGGGTTAAGAAAGCAATTGCAAATTTGATTGGTGGGACTGACTTGATGAACACCAGGATATTCTTGTCCTATCAACTCTGGATGAAATAGAATTTCAGGAGCTAAAAACCGTTCGGTACCTAATTGAATAACTTTTCCATCGGGTAATCTGAATTCTTCCCATGCACCCGCATGATCTTTTTCTTCTTTTGCAGGATTAAGAGCGAGGTAACAAGTTTTCTCCTTGATAGTTCTTACTACTTCTTTTTCGGCTGAAGTATGGAGATAATAACCCGCTTTACGGAGTAAAAGTTGGAGGTGTTCAGTTACGTCTCTATGAAATGAGCTCAAAACTAAATTGGATTCTCTCAAATGTCTCGATACCATCCACAGTTTGATAAATGCCCCAGGAGATCCACTTCTGGCCTCATGGAGTCAAAATTGAGAACAAAGGTAGATAGATGATGATGATCCACTTGTCAAAGTGATGGACGATGATGTAAGTAGATTAAGGGAAGGGAAATTCAATGACTTACCTCCCGGCAAGATCTATTCGTCTGATAGCATGAGGCATTGAAAACCCTTCGAAAACAGGGACGGCATGTGTGACTCCATCACCTGAATCTAACACTATTCCAGTAGTTCTTCCTGACGAATATCTCCGAGTCAGCTCTTAGAGTATCGACAAACAGCTACAGAAAACCAAACCCACAGACTGAGAACTGCTTGAACACTGGTGAAGAATGCTGGAACGTTGAAAGTTTCGAAAAATATCTGAGCGGCTACATCCCTATTTTGTCGAGGGTTGAGAGGTGCTTCAGTCAATAAGACAGGATGCTAAGAATGAGCTCGAAAACATTTCTCCTAGTATCCCGGCACACTTTGGCCAAGCTCGTCGTTCCTTTTCACGATTCTGTCTTGATACTTCTTTAAGACGATAGTTTTACGTAGGCTTGTGTATAAGATGGGAACAAGGTCGATGTGGTCCGGGGTGAAATGACGACCAGCAGAAGAATCTACGAAATAGGAGAAAGAAAATGGAGGGATCATATGTACTCAGAGAAAGAAAGTCAACACACTTCCTCCGATAAAGCCTTTAAACCTTCTCCATACACCCAACTCCATATTCTCTCCATATCATCCCAATCATTGACGATACCATGTTCCATAGGATATTTGATTTTTAACAAACCCCTCAGTTCTTGTGCTCGACGTCCTATGAAAAGGTTTTCTTGAATAGCACCAGCCATAATCCTCGGATGTTTCGGTCTTCCTACGCTGTGGATCAGTCGTCATATTCACCTTGACCTCAATCTCTCTCCACCTCGTCAGACTACACCGCTGAGATTCTGTAGCAGGATATGTAGGCATCTGTCTGAGCCCTGGTGCAAGCCTTTGAAGATAAGTTCCCTCCGTTCTTGAAGGTCAGGGATATGAAGGCGATATATGTGAAGAGCATTAAATTGAAGAAGAAAGGTTGACCCACAAAGAAGGTATATAACATGATGGTTGTTCTTCCCCCGCGAAACCAGCTTTGATCGTCCCGGATCCCTTGGCCGTCAGCTCAACTAATTTCCCAATTCTGAGCTCACATTGTCAATCACGACAGGTTGGTTTGTCAGTCTACACCCATCAGTTCATCCGTGATACTCTATAATTGGAGGGATAAGCTCACACGTCGTCGAATTCCGTCGCCATGGTTAGACGTGGACTGGTGAGAGGAGACGAGGTGGAGGAAGTCTCGCGTTGTATGGGAAGTTTTAGTTGGGGATTGAATAAGTTTTGACCTCCGCACTCTCCCATAGGTGGCAACGATAGACGATCTACTCGTACTCGCGTACTCCTTCACAAGTGTCTTCTCAAGTACACAGCGGTGGAAGGAGTGAAGGAGACCAATATGAACGCACAAGATTCAATACCTATAGCTGGTTCATCTAAAAAATCTACCGTCTACATTGCTGGTATCGCTCCCGAGGTGAACGAGCAACAACTTTTAGAGGCCTTTGTGACTTTTGGTGAGTTCCTCCCACCCCTCCACTACCTCTTCTCAACTCATCATGCATCATGATTTGTATCAGAAATCATCAAGATGATCCGAGTCAAGATAAAGTGTATAATTATCAGCAAGCTGATTGATAGGTGATATAATCGATATAAAAATCCCTACAGAACCACATGAACGTGAGTTTTTTTTCACTCCCATTTCAACCACATCTTCTCATTAATTCCCTCTCTCATCTTCATCCTACACTCTTCCACCTTCATACTCAGCATATGAAAAATGGTAGAGAGTCATACCATCCACTTAGAGCCATCAACATCTCATTTCATTTTGCCGGATAGAAACCTTTAAAGTGGGTATGGAACAAAGACCGATTTTGTAGCACAAGATGTTTACACTTTTCGTTTTTCTCGTCAGAATACCATTAGGATTAGGATCAGGGCGATTGTAAGAAAAAGAAAAGAAGGAAATGGGATATCAGATAAAAGATAAAAGATGAAAGAAGAAAGAAAGAAAGAAGGTTACAATAAGAAGAAACGAGACTGATCAAATAAAGCAAACAAACATAGAGGTTTCGCTTTCTTAACATTCGCAAACCCTGCCGATGCTCAAGATGCTATAGATAATTACGACTTAAATGAATTACCAGGTTATAAAGGTCGTGGGAAATTTCTGAAATGTAGTATAGCTCAACCGAATAGATATGGTAATGAAGGTGAAGGAGATAAATTTGATAGACCTGGTGAGTTGGTTTTAGAACTTGTCAAACAGTTCTTTTTCCAAATTCTCAAAAAATACGATATTCGATATTGATTCGACCGACGACAATATCTTTGAGAATGTTCTTTCTCTTCAACTTTTTGATACTACTTGAGATATCATTATCATTCGTCATTTACCGATGTTTAATCGCCATGTATCAACACCATGCGTTTTGTTGGTTCATCGGACTATCATTCTTGATCACTTGAGAATATTGAATGTTTGCCGCTAGCGTTTGAGAATACTGTTGGACCCGAGAGAGATGTGATTACTCGTCAACCCGCAGGAAGCTGACAGACAGTATGGGAAAGTGAAGAATGGCTTAAGAAATATGCCAAACCTTTGGATCAAAACGGAGCTATCAACACTCAACCAGAGGGTCAAAGTAACCCCGACGAAGAAGAATCTTCATAGCTCATTCGATAAGTAATTGTATATCAAATGCAGATATCATGCACCATCAGTACAGAAAGAGTGAAAAAGACAAGGCATTCATATTTGACTTCTATTCACATGCTTACTTCTGTTTTCTCACAATTCTCCTAGATATGTACCAAGCAATAAGGCACTTCAACATCTTCATCATTCTCATCATTCACCATGACTTCCACCAACAAGTTTTTGGTCCATGGAGGAATGGGTTTCTTGCTCACGTGTTCGACCAATTCTGACATGCGCATGTTCATACGTTCCGCCGCCTGGCATGTCAGCTCAAGAACTGCCCGAAGTTCAGTGGGGAAGACAGACACCACTTTGTGATCCATGCGCCCAGCTGACACAAGTGACACTTTGCCTGTCCAATGACGTGGTGATCACATATTTGGACGTCTCACAGGTGTGACGAGGGACGAGAAAAGTGTTGAAAAGTATGTGAGGAGTCAAGAGAAAGGACTTACTTTTTTAGGAGGGACGAAAGATGACCACAGCATCGACACTCCTTGCGACACCATCTGTACCTCCAGATGATGATTCTCCTTGAACCAATCGAGGAACTCTTGTAATGTCGGATTACCAGTGATATCAAATCGGTCCCAAAGAGTCCAGTCCGTCTCTCCATACTTCTGCTTGGCAGCTGCTATGGGTTCGGAGAAACCAAAGAAGGGAAGTGCGAGGTTGACAAAGCCGTTTTTGTAGTCTTCAAGCTTATTTTTCTTGTCCAGCAGCTGAAAAGTCAGATCATTCTTGTTCAAACCTTTCGCCCCTTTTACCCCCGTTTCACGGCTCCCCAGTGCGATATTCAGCTCGTATCGGGATGACAATGAGGACCGAACGGAATAAATGACTCGTAGATGCCATGTCTATCCTACATCACGGGTAGCCCCCGAAGAAAGCCACAAAACGCAATCGACTTCCGACGAAACGACTCACCTTGTACAGTTCCAGACATACCAGACCCACCGCCAAACTGGTCGTCGTGGCAATAGCAGGAATAATCTTCCCCGCTATCAACTTGGTCTTGTGTCTGTCTGCAGGAGTGATACCGTAGTTGGTGGCACGAAGATTCGACGCGGCGGTGATGAAATCGATATGGTAGTTTGAGTCGTCGTCTTTCTCAAAGTCTACGGGAGCTAAACGGAAGCCTGCAAGGGAAGATGGAGATGGAAGAGATGCAACGATGGTATCTACGTCTTCGTCTGGTATGTTAGCGAACTGTGCTCGATTCGAGATGACGAGATTTTGTTTAGTGATATTTTTGCAGCTCATTGAGGTATCGACAAGCACAAGGGTTTGGTGAGTGTGACGGCAAGGATACGACTGCTAAGCAGAGGCAGCGAGTATTTAGTCAGATAGGGTTTCATTGCCCACATACAATGAAGGAGATTACGGAAAGAGGAGGAGGCGAGATACTCACCCGCATCGTTGTTGGCCACTGGATCATTCTCGTTGATTTGTATCTTGACCCCACTCTTCGGTACAAATTCTGGAAGTTTCATACTCTCCAATACCTTTCTGAACAAAGCTGGGTCTTTCTCCCCCTTCAGACCATAATTGAATGCATGGAGGTTGGCCGCAGAAACAATGTATCCCATATCCAGGGGCTGACCATCAACAAGTGTAGTCGAACGATCTCGGATAACTCACGCTGTCAATGTTAAACTCGAGAGGATCAGGAGCACGTTTAGGACCGGACCAGAAGGGTAAGCCGTTGGAATTGACCTACAATGTCAGCATTTCCCTCAAGCCATGTGGACGATGTCGTATCCAAGTATGAGAGTTAAAGAGCCACTCTTTGACGTAGCGATTGACACGGTGTGACTCACCTGATCCTTGGGCAGGTTGTAAAGCAACTGCTTGATCTCATTCGCATAATCGGTCTCATACTGCAACCTCGCCCACACGATACATTCCTCAAAGCTTCTCGGTCTTTCCTTCAATAAAAACCGTTCAATCATCTTCAATTGGTCGTAATGCTGACCCGAGCTCTTCAGAGTCGTTTCAACATAATTTGGCTGGCTGAGATAAAGATTGACCGTGGTAGGAGGATTGACAAACAGGGCATCGAAAGCTTCCCGTGCCCACTGAATAGTATGTTCGATGGCGTTCGGGAAGTTTTTGACTGTGCAGGTGGGGATAGACTTTTCGGGAGGATCCTGAGAAGATGAGTAGGACTCAGTGAGGAAGGGAACGACAACTTGGGTGTTTGCTTTCGTTCCTAGGGTGCCGGATTCAAGAAGGGGCTTTTGGTAGAAGACACAGCGTCTGTCCACGTATTGTCGTGCCATGACGTTATCGAGAGCGTTGGTAACACCGTCGATTGAGGCAAAAAAGTCGTCACCATAGACATCTGTACATAAGCGATCAGTCTGGAGGATCAAACTTTCACCGTTCAGTCTGGTTGTTCACCTGAGAGGAGGTACACCAAAGGCGAGGAGACATGCGGCGGTGTGGTAGGACAGAGCAAGAGGGAGAAGGTCCAGAGGGGAAAATCGACTCACTCTCAGTCTCTGGTCCCACACGATCCTGATAACTCTTGATATGTCCATTCAACTCAGGGTTCATAACAACCACCGCAGATGCCGCACTGTCCGCTTTAAACTTGCCCAGATCCTTAGCACGGAATAAAAACTGTCGATTCAAATTGCTCTTCTCAATCGTATCCAGATCAGTGACATGTATCACACCCTTTTCACCAGTCGCCAAACCCATCATGCTCCAGTTCTTGAGCATCTCACAACCGATAGCTCCAGCACCGACTAAAAACTGTCTTTGGTTTGCGATGACATTCTGGAAGGTTTTCCCGAAAACAGCTATTTGACCGTCATATCTCGATCCAAGAGGTTGGCAGTCCGCCTCAGTGGGTTGGGTGGCGGGCATGGATTCGAGTGAGTCAAAGTACATGGTTTGTTGCATAGGATGGAATTTTGCTGAGCAAGCTTTGAGAACTTCTTGAGCCACGAAACCGCCGATAACAGCTACCATGGGAGACAGCTCGCCCGTGGCTTGGAACGAGAGGGCTTCTAAGATTTTTTCGTCGACTTCACCCTCACCGTTGGCAGCGGAATGAATTTCCTTCGCGAGGGACACGATCGTGACTGCTTCACCTGCATTGCGTGGTCTAGGTAGATGGCCGGCTCTTTCATAAAAGACGGAGAGGGCTTGGAAACCGGCATGAAGGGTGGTAGGACGATCCCATTTGGCAAAGTCAGTGATGAAGAGTTCCGGTTTGGCAAGGGATTCTTTGAGTGATTTCTACAGGGTGAGTATCGTCGACTGTACGGCAGATTGACCGAAACGCACGAAATGAAGGATTTTGGGCATCTTGACTTGTGTGAAGATACCACCAGATTTGTACGACCCCGACCCGACGGTATTGCCAATGGTGAAGGTATATGGACCTGGGTTGTCAGTTTGCATCTTATCTTTCACATTGGCCTCGCTCAGACCGACCCTTCACAGTGACTTTCCGTGGTTCACAACCATTGAGAGCCTCCATTCCTTTGACCTCTGAAAAGGTCACAAAGTCTCCATCCTCCAATCCATGTCGGGTTTCTTCCAAACAGGTCACTACCGCTTCTTCACTCTGTCCATCAGTTCAGTCATCCCACAATATATACTATACTGACCTCCTCAATCTCGGCCACCATGCCTGTCTGGGGATTCTCGCCTGTGGGATCTGCACAAGTGAAGTCATTGCCAAAGTCGTTGAATACCGATCTGATCATCAGCTTTGACAGGATAATGCAGCCGCCCACTTACCCGAAGAGACCTCGTACATCAGCAGCGATGAAATATATTCCGTGGCTTCTGCAAAATTCGTCAATCTCAACTTGCTTCGGGATGAGTGTATTTGTCAAGACGACAACCTGATGATCAACACTGTGTCCCTTTCACTGGGCTCGAATTTCGTTTCATGACGGCGGAACCAATGAGACTGACCTGGAAAGGGGCTACCATCTCGGGGTTGATCTCCCCGCTTCCTGGCAGAACCTTGATGGGCACATAGCTGTTCAATTCCGCCAATCTTGGTGCTGTGACTTCCGCTCGGGACTTTCCAACATCTTCTTCTCGGAGAAAAAACTGAGATCAGTATCATGCAAAGGTATAAAGTGGGTTGTCACCTGTGTACCAAGATCGGCGATTTCAACAGGGTTAGGGTCGTATATGGTGACGCTCTTGACTCCAGCTAAAGCAACGTTCTTCGCTTAAATATGTTAGCTGGCCTCTCTTCAGGACATGAAGGGCAAGATCGATCGAGAACAACTCTGGAATGGTAGTAGAGTAGGTGGTGGCGAAGGACTTACCAATTTCCACGCCTAGTCCTTTCATACCTACAATGAGGACGTTGGAATGTGCCATCTTTTGCATGGCTCATCATTAGCTGTTATGAACTACTTTCAGCTGGGAAGTCTTACCTTCATGACCCAAGACATATCTGTTGGATCAGTCAGATGCCTTCCTGAGGGTGGAATGACTTACAGCTGACGAGAGTAAAGACCCTCTTGGTCGAGTCAGCAACCACCATAACATGGAGAACGTTCACCAAAATCAACTTACCGTCAACTATGATATGTCAGCCAGCTCGTCCTCATCGAAGTGGGAAAGGAAGCTCACTGGTGTTACCAGGGACTACCTCGTCCACCTGCATAGGGGCGGCCATATTGGATGTCTTGCCGCCGGGTAGTTTGTGAGATCTCTTCCAAAAAGGGTTTGTCACAGGTAGATGTAAGGGGAAGCAGAAGATACTATGTCTTGCTATGTCTGCTAGTGTGAGGTGAGAGACGAATCAAGTAGAAAAGGGGGGAAGTACAAAGAGAAAGTGAAGGAAGAGTAGTGAGAGAGACTTTAGGTGCGGGCTATGACGATTTCAACGTGGCGGAGGCATTTTCAGTCGGTGCAGATGGCGCTGATTCAGCATTCAAAATGACAACGTATGCATGCATCACGAGTGTCCGGGTCATAAACAATCTATCTCTAATGGGTATGCTACAACGAATGAAATCATGAAGATTTAATGAGATGAATGTGAAATATAGCTTCATAACAGGGCTATCAGTCCAATGAACAGGGGCAAGATGAACCCTATCACGGGTATTCTATAGATGGGGAAAGCCGCACTTCTGAGACATATTAGCTTTCAGCATGAGCAGAGAAGATGAATCACTGACGATGGAGGTTTGGAGATTATTTTGACTGTCAATACTGCGACCAATCCATCTATAGGTGGACGGTCGGAAGATTCCACAGTAAGATAGTGATTGATCATATCTTATCGTCAGCATGTCATGAGAAGTTGTCATCGACCAAGGTTGACTGACCAGCGGCATAAGGTAACAACCCAGAAACATACTTGACATCGGTTTGATAGGTGTAATTGGCGAACGTGGACACGCCAGAGAAAGTGGAAGAATTGGAAACGTTCAAGGTGGGTATTGATTGACCCGTGAGATTACCAGCGAGAAAATCTCGTCCAAGATTGTACCTATATATCAGATCTCAACCCTATGAAGTAGATTCCGTCAGGTTGAAAGACATAACGACGGCTAGGTATTGGAGGATAAGGTGGAGGAAAGGAATACTGACCCATCAAGGATTATATCATGTCCACTCTCCGCATTCATCTCCACGCTTGTCGCAATGAAATACGCCCCAGTCGAATTCTGGATCCAATAACGAGCATGTAAACCTCCTTCAAAACTTTCTCGACAAGTACCAAGATATGGATCGTTGAAGTCCCATCGAAGTTCTTCTACCTGAGTGACGTTCCCTGAAGATTCGCCCAGATTGGCGGCTTGTGTGTCTCCAAGATGTTGTCCTAGACATTCGCTGGCGAGAAATGTGCTTCTGACATTTGTTCAGCTCCTGTCCTCACGCACTCGCTGTCCCTCCCCCTGATCGTTCCCGGCCGTAAATGGAAGGATAGATATTTTGATCGATAGGATCAGAAAGCTTCAAAAAACTCACAACATGAGATTGAGAAACCCTCCATTATCAGCACTATGAACCAGTACTTCGGAGTCAGATTCGGCAGATATGATGATGTTCATTGGTTCTCCCAGACCTTGTGGGAAGGTCCCATTGACGATCTATCACGTCAGTCCAAGTCAGTCGAGTGTAGTAAAATGTCGAGGATGGACACGGGTCAGCTCACCGTGAGCATGGACCCTCCACTGAGAAGAGGATTGTGAAAATCGGTATCCGCTCTCCCTCGCAGGGGTGGCAATCCCACATCTCTCCCGATTTCTCTGACGTCCAACGCCAACAGCGGTGTTGATAAGATGATAAGGGCGGCCAAAAGTACGATCGGTAGTCTAGGTGACATGACTCTGTTGAGGGTTGAGGTTGACGGTGAGGGTGTCAAATGCTGAGCTCGTAAGTGAAATGATTATATACAAAAGACTCGAATAGTGGACGGATGGCTCGTGATCGTCGGGCTCGTGTCGGGGAT
This sequence comes from Tremella mesenterica DSM 1558, assembly GCF_000271645.1. Lineage (NCBI taxonomy): Eukaryota > Fungi > Basidiomycota > Tremellomycetes > Tremellales > Tremellaceae > Tremella > Tremella mesenterica. The sequence continues at coordinate 1,521,502 of NW_006711227.1, forward strand.
GTTCAATATGCTTGATTTGACCCAGTTGGTCAGTTGCCAGTTGCCAGTTGATCGAACGACACACGCGCAGACCCAGTCCGGCCTCGGGGACTAAGCGAGGAAACTCCAACCCGTGGATTCTATAAGTCTATTCTTTCCAGCAGTAGTAAGGAGAGGACGTCGATGGCCGTGGCCCGGTCGGGGTGAGGGTCGACAAAGGTACAGATGATAAGAGGCAGATTACGGGGAAGGATGAAGAAGAAGAGAGTGAGAAGTGAAAGTTGGTTCAAGCTGCAATCGGCAATTACTTAGCACTAAGTACGGCGTCGATTTAGTCTCATCGCAACTTCGCATTCTTCATCTTCATTTCTCAAATTTCACTTGTTCCCACCACTACCATATCTTCACCAAAACACCTGACATATGCATAAAAGTACCATCGTCAGAATCAGTAAATTGGTGGCTAACTCCTTGTACTTGCAGATGCATACAAAAGCTCATGTGGGAGATGTTCTCTTGTCTAATAAACTGGTCAGTGAACTTGACATTTGGTCGCAAAAAGTGCCACATTCATCTTCCCCAACTGTGAGACAAGTCAATTGGGAAATACAATATAGGTAGATGATGCATAACACTATCTACTGAGCCTTATATCAACAGATAAGTATGGAACTTCATAGAAAGAGAGAGAGAAGAGACATATAGTGGAATGTGGTAGAAGGGAAGAGAAGGCTTCAACTTACTTTTCCACTGAGTACACCAACCCTTCAAGTAGTTAATTTCGTCTCTTTTCCGCCAATACCCCTCTCAATACTTCATTGGCCAGTCTCCAGAATGCTCAGATTGGATTGTAGCACCGGATTCACCTCTACAAGCTCCTTGATTGCATTTTTTCAGATCAGAAGCAAGATGGAATCCAGTATAACTAAGATGTCAGCAGTAGCCAGTCACAAATTGAGGTAGGATGACATATAACACATTTCACACGGAGAAGTGATAAGTAGAGTTGATGGAATTGTATGGAGAGGCATGTGGATATTGAGGAGGGATGCACACATAGTGACAGATGGCTGCATGGTCCAAGAAAGATGATAGAGATGTAGAATGTCAAATGAGAAACGAAGATGAAGAATGTAAAGTTGCGATGAGACTAAATCGACGCCGTACTAAGTGGGAAAAGTCGTCGGATCCAATTTGACTTCTGACATCTTCCTTCTCTTTTCGTGCTCACCATCGGATCACTGATCTTTACTGGGCGAACAGTGATCTCCATATCTTAGTCTGCGAGCAGTCATTCAGGGTAGGCTATCGCGGGATCAAGAGTCGACAGCATGTCGGTCCGTCCTCTCTTCCAGAAGTATGTGATGAATGGACGATTTCAACCATCTCTCCGATCTTCCTTCCTCTCCCGTCAAGCATCGACAGCGTCGACAACTGCCGGGTCTACACCCAATTCCCCTTCGGTATATTCGGGAGACGTAGCTACAGGACATGAAGGATCGAGTGGTCGTACAACCCATTTTGGGTTTCGTCAAGTTCCAGAGGAGCAGAAAGAGGCTCTAGGTGGGTATTCGTTTCAGCGCCCAATCACCTTCATACATAAACATACAAACTCAACTCTGAAAGTCACATGAGTTAGTATGAAGAGGTTGACTTGGTAAGAAGAGGGATCTGCTGAAATTGTCGGGGAGACCAAAGAAGCTCTGGAATGAACGTCACTCATACAACAGTTGGCGACGTATTCAGTTCCGTCGCTTCTAGTTATGATCGAATGAACGATGCCATGTCTCTCGGTATACATCGACTATGGAAAGATTCATTCGTCTCTTCTCTCTTACCTCGACTCCCTCCTTCTTTCCATGATCCTGACAATTCAGCATCGGGCCCGCAAAAGATCTTCAAATGCCTTGATGTGGCAGGTGGGACGGGCGATATAGCATTGAGAATATTGGATCGAGCGAGAGACAAGTTCGCTTGTAGGGATGTAGAGGTGGAAGTGGTAGATCTGAACGAGGGCATGTTGAATGAAGGGAGGAAAAGGGTAGCAAAGACCATGTATTATAACAGTGAGTTTATGCTTCTTTTTACCTGCATACGCCCTTGACATCTCTTTCAACGTGTAATGTCTCACATGAGATGAAAAGATAAGTCTTAATATTCAGCTCCTCAAATTCGTTTCACTCATGGAAACGCTCAATCTCTACCTTCTCACATAGCCAACAACTCCATCGATCTCTACACCATCGCGTTTGGGATACGGAATTGTACTTCCTTACCCGCTGTTCTCAGTGAGGCTCATAGGGTGTTGAAGCCTGGAGGTAAGATCGGTGTGCTAGAATTTGGAAAAGTCACCAATCCTCTATTCAAAGAGTGAGTCTAGTCCTTCCTACCGAATCTTGTTGTCCTCCTCTAGGATATTCTCCAGGATCAGCTGAGATATAGGGTTTATCGACAATACTCATTTTCCTTCATCCCCATACTGGGTAAGATTATCGCTGGCGATGCGGATTCTTACCAATATCTAATTGAGTCCATTGAGCGCTTTCCTTCTCAACCTGAATTTGCAAAACTGTACGTCCTTGATTCTTCGGCGGCCGAATGGTCCACGTTTGTTAAAGCTGATAGAGCAGCATGCAAGAAGCAGGCTTCAAGACTGGGCAATTGAGGGAAGGTAAGGGAGGTGCATGGACGGATCATACTGGCGGCATAGCTACCGTTTGGACCGGCGTCAAGGCCTGAACATCATTCCCGTTCACCCCACTCGGTCAACTCATCGACTTGCTTCCTCCCTACCTTCCAAGTAACACGATATCTCGTCCGTATATCATCACCGAATCATCAGAACATCTCAAAGTCTCTCACGTCATATACGAATACACATGCATCTTCGACATCTTTCATCTCCTTTCCACGTCATTTGCCTTACCCACAAGGTTCTCCGTTTTGGTATCCATTTTTTCCATCCTTTCATATCTCGTCATTTATCCACTGACGTAATTGACAACCTTCGTCTGACCACTGGTCTACTCCGACTCTTGATGTCAAAAAGACAGTCTTCTCGAAGCCGACTCCATAACGATGACGGTGTTCAGCAAGAAAGTCGAGATCCGACTCGTAGATGATGGAGAATTGACTTGACCTGGAGTATGCTCCACGCTGAGAAGATGACGAGTGAGTAGTGACGTATTTCCTTTCTTTTTCCTTGATTGAGTGTGGGAGCCCACGTCATGACATTCATTTAAAAACACGCGGAGGGGAGACTCACCTTAAATTCTCTCATCAATCACTTCTCACCTCGTGAAACATATTGGACCGATCAAAGTTTGATAGACACCATCCATGTCGGAAACAGCTACAAACGTCAACCAAAAATCACTAGGCGGAATCCGAACGAGGCTATCCCAAATTGTCAGAGGGCTTATCGATCGAGTGAGAAGGTCTCGCAGGACGCAGACCTCAATAAGCGACAGCAGATACTCCTCATCCTTGATCGCCGAAAGTTCTAGCAGCCAGCCACACTCATGGGATACACAATCACGTATCGATGATCCTCAAACTGTTTTTGACACTCACGGGTTCGCAGCGTTGATCCGAGTGGACGAGACTTCCGATGGAATTTTTCAACCCACAATAACGTATAGTCTTTGTGTATCTTACTCACAAGCCCTGGTGTCCAGGCCTGATGGTCGTAGAACTTCAGCAGGAGATGATACACTTGACATATTCGACAGACTTCAACAGCCAAATTTTGCCGACGAAGAGACGCAGCATGAGTGGGTTCGGACGGTTTTGGAGTGTCATCGAAACCTTCATGATGATCTAAGTGACAAACTCAAATCACTTTCTCGCCTAGGATCGACAGATAAATTGATACAGATCAATAAGATCTGTGGCTCATTGGGAGATACGTTGTCGGCTGTGAAAGAATACCCAAGCTTAGGTATGGTGGTTTGGTGTGACAACAGAGAGATTTATGAATTTTTGGTCAAGACCAGTAGTTTCAACTTCGATCCGAAGGAGTACGAGTGCCGACGTGTCGATGAAGGCACACGGTTTGAAGATAGACTTGATGGAACTGTTTATGAAGACCCGCCGAGGGGACGGACACTGTTAAGGAGCAAGTAATCATCCAGGGGTTTAGCCTTCTCGGACAAGTCTTTGTGAATATGACATGGTAATTGCTCAAACGGTTTCTAACGCTTCTGATGTTGAGCAAGAAGAGGCATCAATCCGAAAGAGGTTAGGCCGAGAATTGTCGGCTAAACAACCCGATGGATAAGGTCCGTGTACTGTAGTGTATCTGATGGAGTGAGATCAAGCTCAAGATCCGGCCGTTGATGTGACCTCCTCATTCCACCGCCTCACCGATGGAAGGTTTCACATCTCGCTTGTATAGACGGAGCATAGGGTGAATGATAGTGAGAATTTCAATCTTTCCCTTTCATCAAAGTAGATATTCGTCATTTAGCTAGGATGCATGTGGAAAGAGTTCATCGGTCTTCCTTTTTGATATACGATGGATGATCCGTTCATCGGGACGTAAAGCTTAACGACCGCTTAGCGCTCTAGCCATCTTGGTCGGCGGGGGAGGACAGGTTTGATGGTCATAAAAATGAGAACCGAATTTCCATCAAGATAAGTTTCATACCTACACCCGCCATACTTCCGATTTGAGAAACATTCATACCAATCAGAATGTCATCACCCCTCAAAGAGAATCAACACTCGGTAAGCTCTGATAAAGACCAGAAGGGGGAAGAATTGAACAAAGAGACAGGCTTCGCAACCATTATCTTGGCGAGCTCGACCGGGATCTCTATGTGCGGTATCCCCTGTTGGTCTCATCGTGGAACCCATACAGGGATTTATGTACAGAGGAGGACGGATCACGTCAGTGATCTTCCAAATCATCTCCCTTTGCTACGGAATCACAACAGGGATCATGGATCTGACGAGTTGTGGAGGGAAAATTTCCGTGCCTTTAATAATTCTTTCTCAAAAAAGTTTTCCCCAAACCCGGAGATCGTTGAAGCAGGTGGAAAAGACATGCCTGACAAATTATTTACAGAGCTGGAAGCGAGGAGTCTTTCGAGTTGTGGAAATGTGACCACTCGGCGTCCTACTTCAATCTGTGTGTTCACCGATGAGGAATATCACGGTGAATTTGTTCTGAACCTGACAACTGTATGCCGACCAGGGGCCAAGCCACAAGGCACAACATTATTAACAGGTAGGACAATCGGAGCAACCACAAGCGACGCTCTCGAAGACGAAGCGTCTACGATCCAGGAGCTATAGGCCTGCCCCCGGGCTATTACGTTCACTAAGTGACATGATGATGATCTTGTCAAGGGAATCATGGTCGGACGGATAGAAGAAGATGCATGTTGACTTGCACGTGAGTTGGGTAGTTGACTAAGATTTTCCAACGACCATCTGGAAGATGATTGATTCATATTCAGTAAATAAAATAACTTGAGGAATACTATTTTTGTTATCATGACTTGGATAGCATAGTTCCCTGAAAGTCTGACCCCCATGGTAACTAGGCAACCGAGCGAGATAAACTAAGATGAGATCAAAGTTGATACGTTCGGTACCGGCCTTACAAACTAGATGCCACCTAAGGATTTGTGAGATGATCAGAATCAATCTTCTTAAGGCATCCAAAGTCTCCCTGATTGTTTTCGTAACATGATTGAGACCTTCTAGCATGGACGAGGGAGGGAAAGTGCCACATCATCATTTCCGCCACATCCTCCTCCACCCTCGTATGACGCTTTCGCGGCCCTCTCTATGTACCATCGAACAATTATTCTAAACCCCGCTTCTCTCTTCTTTCTCTATATAACATACATACGACATTGACAATGTCAGATCCTCTAGATGTCAATATCATCCTCACTCTCCTTCAAACCCTACTCCCTCGATCAACTTCTTCTCCCTTTCCCAAACCCACCGACGCTATCGCCGCTTTAGTCCATACCATCCATATCGCCCTTGACTTTCGTCTTATCCCTAATCCCAACGCAGGTCATCCCCTCACATCAGATGCGATAGCTGCTCAAAATGCACAGCCTGGAACCGAAATAGCCGATGGAGCTTCCGAGATCACCGCGGTCGAATCTGAATCTGAACCTGCTCCTGTGGAGGGACAATTACACCCTGGGTGGAATGCACGTGGAGAAGATGCGTATACTTTCGAATATAGACATGCTCAAAGTGCCATGACTTTCCGTGTAAGAGTGGGCAGGATGGGAGCCAGGGTACAAATTGATGCTACTGCAGAGGTGAGTAAAGAGCCGAAAGAGCTATAGATGTTGAGCTGATATGATCAGGATGGAGCTCCGTACAGCTTATCATTTGTCCTTGGGAGTATCGTGACGCCACCGGCTTTTCCTATTCCAAGTACTGCTACTTCGTCAGGCTCGAGTTCCAGCTCAAGCTCTCCTGAAGCTCCCGCGAAAAGTCTTGGCTTTGCGTCCATTGCAAGGTAAGTCAATGTCATCAATTTTCTTTGTGATAAGTGTGGCTAATGATGCAGCGTCAAAGATTTCATCGACAAGTATAAAAAAGATGTCATTGCTAGAATCCTCCCAGGTCTTCAGAAAGATGGTTATTCCGATACGTAAGTCACATTTTGTCAATGTGACTTCTGGCTGACGTGGGAAGAACGACATCTGGTTCTAATCCTCGTAATCCTCCTGCTCAAACACAACCAAGTCGTGATCCCCTTCCTGCTAATCCTTCGCCACTCTTAGACCCTTTGTATCCCAATCGAATACCCTATCAACCCAATAACCCCGCTTCAGTAGGACGGAGAGATCTTGACCCTTTATCATCTATGCAACCACCGGGAATGTTCAACCCGTCTGGCGATGGAGGAGGGATGTACGTAGACTTCAACCATCCACTGTTCGACGGTCGTCGTCGAGGTTTAGATCCTGATCTCGGCGGACCAGGAGGATCGATGCAGCCTCCAGGGGCGAGATGGGATCCTGTAGGACCAGGTATGGGACCCCAGGGTGGATTTCCCGGACCAGGAGGTAATCCACTGGGGGGCGTTGGAGTAGGTGATCCGGATTGGGGAGATGAGATGCCACCTCCTGGACAGTTTGGACCTGATTTAGGACGTATGGGTGGTCTGGGTGGACCGGGAATGGGACCGGGTAGAGGACGTGGTGGTGGAGGAATAGGTGGATTTGGAGGATTGGGAGGTGGTAGAGGGAGAGGCGGTTTCGGTGGAGGATTTGGTGGTGGTGGTGGTATGTTCATGTGAGATGATCAATTTGTTAAAGCATCTATCATGTTTGTATCTGTCCAAGAAACTCTTCATGTGGGTATTGCATGCACATTGTCTATAATCACAAACATCGGTCAAAGCTACAACACCGGTCATTAAGATGATAAGAACTGAAAACACAGACTTGAGATATGTACCCATTTGAAATTTACAACTGAAATGTAAGATGACGATGATTCGTCATTCTTTTCGTCTTCCCCTGTTCCAATCCCCCGTTTGACCATGGCCAAATAAAAGATGTGCTTGTCCCTTTTGTAGACTTTGGCCCACATACCGTCCTCCATTTATCTGAGGTTCCTCGTCGTCTTCGTCTACTTCCTCTCCTTCGGCATCCATATCCAAATCCAAATCCATGTCCACGTCCATATCAGCCAGCTCCCTTTCATCCCTCTCTTTCCCTTTCCCCAAACTTGTCCGATCCATTTGAGCTCCATCATCCGGTTCCAAAGCTCTCGTGGGAGGATTGATAGGTGTGAAACCTTTCCATTTCCAACCCTCATGAGCTCCTTCCGAAGCTGGTTTCGCTTCATCTTTCCTTTCCATCTGGGAGAAACCAAAACCACCTCGATTACCGAACCCTGATGCCGATGCAGAGGCCAGGACAGGAGGTTCTGAAGCACTACGTAATATGCCAGAATGATCTACATCATCTATTCCTTGCGCCCATAATGGAGCGAAGGCATCACTCGTGAATGCTCCGTATCCTGGAGATGAAGGAGGTTGAAGAGCCACATGTGGTGCAGGTACTGGTAAAGGCAAAGAATGTGAGGTTGATGTGGAAGGGTTTGAATTCCAGGTAGTCGTGGAAGGATGGGAGGTAACTTGTGAAAAAGAAGTCGATGTTGATGATGACCAATCGAAAGAGATATCGTCATATAATGTGGAAGGAGGATAAGAGGCGCGTTTTCTTGTAGAGGATGATGAACGAGATGGAAGAGGATGATATTTGTCAGAAGGGGATAAAGGGACGTTTTCATTGAGAGGTAAATGTTGAGAGAGATATTCCTTTTCATCAGCATCATATAGAAGGGGAAGATACATCCATCCACTATTTTTGGTTTATGAACTTTCCTCAATTGGGTGAAGGTCGATATTTCATGGTATGACATAAGAGGAAATAGTATTCTTGGAAGAACATATGATATTCTTTGAGAAGAAGAACGTTGAGATGTAGGTTTAAATGTGAATTGGAAGTGAGATACTCACTTGAAGTTGTCGAAGGTCATATCCTTCTTGACCAACATGCATCCCTCCTGCGAACGTTGCTAGTAATTCTTCCATCTCATCCACCACTAATCCTCGTTCACGTCAAAGTCGATTGAGTCAAGTAATGTCTTTCTTTTCGCTTGACGTGGCGGATGTGATACTTTCAAACGCGACTACCTTGACGATATTTCCAGTTCCACCTTGTTTTTCTCGTTGGTAATACAGGAAACAGAGGTGAAGATGAGAGTGATATGAATGAAAAAAAGATGAAAGAAGACCAAAGGTGTTGTTGGTATGACAGGCGTGAAGGGCGAAAGTGCCGGTAACCGGTTCTAAAGGTACTTCTTTTTACGTTGACGACCGGGTTTATTCGTATTTCGTACAAACACTCAAAAAATATCTTCTAGACCATACATGGGAATCAGAGCAGAGGGAGAAATCCTTTAGCCGGTCCACGCGGAGGTAAGGAGGTCTTACCAGTAGAAGACGTGTCAAGAGTTGGGGCGTGATGGGACCGGTGGTAAAAGTACGAGTATGCGGTACGAGTGTTTTAAAGGTGGCCAAAAGTGGACATGGGCGGGTTCGATTTAGCCGAGGGACGATCAGAGATCTGCGACAATCACCCATCACCATCACCGGTCATCGGCCCGGTCCGTCAGAGGGCGCATAAGAACCGGAGGAATCCCGGGGCGTCGGTCATGATCGTCGTTTGGCAACTTTGGAACACTACTACTCTGTTGGATGACGACAGTTGTCATGAGAAGCATCTTACAACGCAGGTCACTTCATGTACGATACGATACGAGTACTCGTGATCTACTGCTTGGAGAATGAACTCGATCGCATTTGACAAATTGAAAAACTATGAAGACGAAGATGATTACCCTTATGGGTCTACAGACAAAATTCAACTAAACTACGACTGATCAACAACTCAGATCACCTCCGCTCCATCCATAGTCTTGCCGTCCTGAGTCACATCATCAATCATCTCTACATTAATCGTCTCTTCATCATCCTGGGGCTTTGCAGTAACTCTCTCATATCTCTCCCAAAGCTTGTAAGACGACGGATCCTCCAAATACGCCGTTGTTCCATTCCCAATAGCTTTTCCTTTCAATAATCGTCCCGCACAGAACGTAGCAACCTGAACCGAACTTTTTTGATACGACTTGATTGCCTTTGTATCCGAAAGATAGTCGAACCATCTGGACGCTTCAGTGAATCTTTCCGAATCCACCAATGCTTTCACGTTATCGGTCAAAACCAACAAATCATGTGGTACGAATGAATCTTTCGACATGGGATTCGTGGTCGGGAAAGTTGAATGATAAGTACGATTGATCTGATGAAGTAAAAAGGCTTCTTCGCCAGGATCAAAATTACGGTATTCTACGTATTGAGGAGCTTTGTTCGCTCTCACAGTGTGGATATCTTTTAGTTTGGTTTTATCCTCTTCATCAAGATCGAGATCGTCCAATTGGGCGGCGAAGATTTGTCCCTCTCGGACAGTTTGTTCGAGGAGATGATCAAATGCGTCGAAAACTCGAGAACGAAGTCCAACATCTTCCAATTCGATGATCCAATGTGGGACTACGGTGAAACGATTCTCATCTCTGGCACTTGTGTTTGAGGCAAAAGTAGTTGGAGACGTCTGAGCGCCGCTTGATTCTCCCGCAGTGGAATTGATTGGCCCTACACTTCTCCCGGTATTTTCACCAGTTTTGTTGACCGACGATGTAGAGGTCGCACCAGTCAGGAGTCCCGAAGTTGATTTAGCCGTCAGGTTGGTGGATCGGACAGGACGATAAGGCTTGTGAAAAGTTAGAGAATGAATCATACCGCTGAAGTCAACTTTCGGATCAGCAGTAATGGATGCGGACGGTGCGCTAGTAGATGGGAATGAGTAAATAATGGACGAGAGATCCATAGGGATTGTTTCAGGTCGTGACTTTGTCTGGGCATCTTTAGTCGACATGTTGTTTGGACTTCGTTCGTATGGATGGAGTGAGTTCAAAGTGAATTGGTATTAGCTCAATGTGGATAGGTGGTATTGGGCGAAAAGTGAAATGGAGAAGAAAGAGTCGGGAACAAGTCAAGGCCACGGGGTTTAAATGAGTCAGTGGAAGTATCATGAGCAGTCTGTCGGTCTGGTCAAGCAAGGATCGACACTCGGTTGATCAAAGGAAAACCCATATGACACATGTGATGGGTTGTGTCAGATGCGACGTGTGGGAGATGGACAAAGGAGTGAGTTATTTTCTCTCCTCCTATCTGCTTTACGTGTCTAGGTCATGACTTGGTGGAGAAGATGAGGTTTTCTGGCCGAGGAGAACCTACCGGACGACTCTGTCTATATTATTCTTAAGCAGGCTTTGTGAGCGACCTGAAATGCAATCCTTTTCCCTTATCTATTTGCCTTCTACTTCCTGCTTCTCCGTTTTTCCGACGTTCGCGGATGATAGCTAACCTCAGCTACCGACTCCGCTGGTATATCGCACATATCGCATATCCCATCAACCTTTCCACCATGTTCCATTCGACATTTACGATTCACATCCCTGCACCTTCACCTCCACCTAACCATTCAAGCATTCAACAACCGACTCACCGAACCCGCACCGCATATCGCCCTATGAACTTCCTTTATCAGTAGGAAACGATTCAACATCCTAAAGACGACTTGAAGAATCGTTCCCACCCTGTTCAAAGATGCTTCCTCTGCTGGCTAGCCAAGCTCTTCGCGTCCCCGAGATCCGCCATCGGAGTACGACGAGAACCACCCTCCCCGAGTCCCACCAATCATCTCCTTTCAAAATCCGCGGGGTTCACCGTTAGAGATGTATGGGAGAATCTCCCACGATCGATCGGTCTCTCGTACACCGAGCCTCCCCCCTCAACTATAAGACACAAGTGGCGAGATGATTATCAACCCAAAGCTGTTTGTGTCCATCTCAATCATCAATTATCAATCATCAATCATCAATCAGCAATCAGCAATCAGCAATCAGCAATCATCAGTCATGTCTCTAGAACCTACTCAAGCGACTGCTCAAGGCTCAAAATCAGGGCAGAGCGACGGTCATGACCTTAGCCTGGTTCCATGCAACAGTGAACTCCAGAAAGACATTTACCTTCCCGAAACAAGGGTCCTTCGACAATCCAGTCCCTTGTGCCCTGAAAAATCAACCAGATGGGTTCGCAACTTCGGTTATATTCGACCAGAAGATAAAATTGTACGACCCCTTCTCATCAATGCAAGAATTCGCCTCACTCAGCTCGAGCTGGAGGTGTTCAGCCTCCTTCCAAGCACGGAACCTAATTTAGAGACCTTCGAACTCGTGCACGAATGCGTGCCGAAAGACGATATGTCAGAACTCAGCACTCATGTACTCAAACTCCATCGCGTATTGAATAGAAGCTGTCTAAGACTCTGGGATGAAAGCTGGCAGTCTGTAACTCAATCGCTAGACGAGAACGACAACATGAATTTTCCTGCACCTGGAAATGCTTTATCGAATCTAAAGCAAGCCATGATTGCCAGTGACAGTTTACGCCTACTTCTATCGCAAGGCATCAACATTGGGGTCGATGCTCTCCCTTGGACGGCAGAGATGTGTGGGGCCCGGGGGTGGGCCATATGGGTGGGAAAATGTACCGAGCTCAACATGATCGAGACTATTCTTAGCGAGCGAGCGCAATCCGGGGAGGGGAATGAGGAGGTGTGTTGGGACTTCATGACAGATACTGGAGCAACAGAGGGGATGGAAGGTAAAGGGCTCTGGCTCAGCAACCCATCGAGTCTTTCACCAGACAATGGCGATCCAACAACGCATATTCCATTGGCAAGAGACGATTGGGTGGAGGAGGAGGAGGAGGAGGAGGAGGAGGAGGGCGCATTGCAGACGTCCCCAGGGAGTGTTCAGTCTGACCTTTCCAACTCGGATTTGAATACCTTGGTCGGTGATGGTTACAGATCTGAAAGCCCTTCAAAAGATGGCGGAGAAGGAGATATCTTGGACGACGATTGGAACAAGGTAGGAGACGAGTGAACGAGTGTATGTTTCATATCAGGCAGAGTATCTATCTCATGCAGCCTGTCTAATCTGCCGATGGGACCCTGACAAAGTAGAATCCTCCCCAAGCTTCTCGTATAGGACTCGGGCAGCTTTCTCGTAGGACGTGGGAAAGGAAACCCTTGTCCAATATTTCATTCTCACGCGGTTTCGGGCTTCCGACTCCGACATCTTTTGACAAAGATTCATATGCGGATAGCCTCAGGAAGAATATTCACGCCACCCTCATCTCTTTCTCAACTTGTCATTCGTCCTCTGATACTCTGGCCGCCATGTCGGATGAACGATTCAACATGGATTGCCGTCAGTATCCACCGATTGAAGATCTCCACGATTCATACCTCTCTGATTCTCCCGTATCCAAAGCCCCTTCCCTCCCTCCCCTTTCCGATGATAATGGTGATGACAGCTCCGAACCATACGATATACCAGCTAGTCCCAATTCCCCCAATTTGACCGTACTACCCATAACCATCCACGACGAAGACGGATTTTCCTCGAACGAATTTGGAAACCTCCAACCTTGTGGAGTGGAGTCTTTTCTGCAGTTTCCATCCTTCTCTCCCACCCCTCCACCCCTTTCCCCAACATCATCCATAGACAGTGTCCACGCCACCACCACCACCGGAGGATAACTTTCCCCACCCCTGTCAATCCCTGAGGGTCATACGTCACCTGTCTCAGACGGAACTAAGTTCCTATCTCGACCTGCTTCTCTCCGCCAAGAATTTGTGGAGTATACACTTGGACAGTGAGCAAAATCAACGAATGATGCACAACCCAACATATGTGCAGCCTTCGAAATTGTATGACCCTATGTTGCCAATTTACAAACAAGTCCTACAGAGAAACGCCTCAAGACAAAGATCCAATCAGACGACAGATGTCACGATCAAGAGGATGGATAATGAGTTTCACAACTTGTGGATGAAAGTTGAGGTAATGTTGTCGTCAGGCAAGGGTTTGGGACTCCCTGTATGGAGTATGGAAGATCTCATGTCCCCACTGAGCCAGACAAGTTTGCTCAATTTTGGTCGACATATTTTCACTGGTGAATGTCCCGCCCTCAGCGAAGTAGAAAGATTATTGTGGCAAGCATCATCCTCTATCGGTCCTACTCGACTACAAGAGTTTGTACCGACGCAGGGGTGGACCTACGACTTCCGCGGACCTCCAAAAACAGGATGGGGTAAGCCCCCACGTAAGTTGATTCTCACACCATTCGATCCGACCGGGAGTGGAGAATCTTTATCACATAATGAATCTCCGAGCGGATAATCGCTAAAGGTGTGTAGTCTGTATCGGAGAGAGATCCACCTTTGTTTTATCAAACATGTGGGCAAGTGTTCTAAATGGTGATTTCCTTTGTCTCTCAGCCCCATCCTATGACACATAGACAGAGAGAATCGCCGCAGTTTACAAGTCTCTAACAAGACATCTTCTCATTTTCTTCTTGACCCATCCATAGTCTGATCGACAAACATGAACGGCCGACAAGGATGGAATAGTATTCTCGGTCCTTCGGGAATGGTACGTTGCTCTTCAGAGGGTGACACGGACCGTTGGCGAGTACTGAGAGACCCAATGTCATTGACAACAAATGGAAGGTCCAGTCTTCCACCTGACGGGCATTATGAAGCTGGATGTCAGGAGATAGGAACAGGTGTGGAGGTAGAAGTTGAGGAAGTAGACGAAGGATACAGTGATGAGGATGTGGACAAAGATATGGGAGGGCTCCAATTGAGCCAATATTCAAGCCCTCCACTCGAATTTTTCACGGGTGAACATTTGTCTTGGGCTGACGAAGTAACCGAAGCGGAAGAAGAGCGACAAGCGCAGATGCAAGGTGGATATGAGGAGGATGAGGGACAAGGTCTTGATATTGAGGAGGATGACAATGGTGATCCTATTGAGGCGATCAATGGCTCACCTTATCTTCTCTCCGTCAATCCAACACATGTATCGTATCAGTCACCACAAGATTATGAGGACGAAGAATCAGACAACGAGTCAACTTCAAGCAGTGAATCCGAGTCCGAGATGGTGACGGTCAATGTTGATGATTACCATCCTTCTTTCTTTCAAATGGACCCCCGAGGGAGTAGATATCACCAGCGAAAGTTTCTTTCAGAACTTCAAACTTACCCCCTAGAAGTCCGCACAAACTATGCCACCCTTATTCGTGCGGCTCTGCAATTTAAGTCAGAAATTGAAGCAGTAACAACTCAACGCTGTTTGGAGCGGTCTTTTGAACTTCAATTGAAGAGCTTGGTAGCTACCACCGAACCAGAGGATCTATTACTACGAAAAGTACTCTTGGCAAATGCTTATGAACACGTGATGAGCACAAGGGTCAAGCACAAGGCGATTGAGTCTGGTAAACCCGCCAATGACTATCTCCTCGAACACGCCCCAAATTTGGCATTACGAAATGCTGATGATATCGGATGGTTAGCGGAAGCCGACAAGTCGGATTTGGAAGGAGAGCTGTATGATCTGCAAATGTTGGAAGGGGAAGTGAATATGGAAATCCAAAGTTCGGAATCTTCGGAGGACACATCACCTTCGTTCGTAGAGGCGAATCCGAAAGAGTGGGAAGGGTCAGATGAATCGCCGGAAGAAACGAGTTGGGCCTGCACTGGTCTTGGCATCACTTTTTAGAAATTTGGTAATTAATATGAAAAGATTGGCATGATCAGAACTTGTTCCCGAACTGATGTCATAACTGATCAGGATAATCTAACACACGAGTGGGTTTTTCTGTTGCGGAACCAACTACATACTAGGGATTAGTCGTAGGGGAAATGCCACAAAAGATGATTCTGCCACAGATCGGCCCGAGTGATCAGGCACGTCGGGTCCGAGTTGGTTTCGCCGGCGTTCTAGGCGAACCGGGTTGATCAGTTTCAGTACCTTGCAGATCAAAACGGTAACTAAGATCGTCATGATTCAACCCTTTAACCCTTCCGGTATCATGGAGATCGTTTCCACCTCAACATCTGTTTTCGAATGACTCTCTTACCATTTGCACAGCGTTTGTCTCGAATCGAAAAACTCTGTTTGGAAGGTACCGCCGGCATTCGATGTCCACCCAGGAACGCATAAACGCACTTGAAATCCCGTGACTTTGTGGCTGTACAAACCAAGTTACCAAGACGTTTGGCAGTGATGGCGTGATTTGACGTGTGACAGTCGCCATTGACATTGCACCATTTTACCATGCGCCCGTGATCGTCTTTGGACCGTTAGTCAGTCGCTCTACCGGGCGGGGATTGCCCAAGGGGATGTACGCACAATCTACCTTACGTTTTCTTAGACCCTATCGACACAGGGAGGGAAGGAGGGGGGAGGGGGGGGAAATACGAAGGGCAACATCAGAGTAATTCAAAATTTCAAAGAGGACTTTGGAGAGTCTGTCTCTCCTGAAATGGTAATGACCAGGTCCAAATTCGATACGTACTCCGTCAAACCCGGTGAACCCAAAAAAGAACAAAAAAAAAGAAAAGACGTCACTCGCCTCCACATTTACACTCCAAAAATCTGGAATAAACCTTTGAATCTCTTAAAAGTCGTCATTCAACAATGATGAGTCGCAAGCGTTCGTCTCTTGTTCATCATATTGATTCACCCTTACTCCCCCGAAGATCACGAATACGACAAACTTGAGCGAGACTCAAAAAGGGATCATAGAGTCTCGTGCTTTTCTCATCTTTTTCCCCGCCCTCTTTCTCTGATATATTACCATCCTTGCCGCCGCAGTCGTGATTGACGAGTAAACGAACCCTCACGAGATCACGAGCCCTCTCATCGATATGAGTTCGAAACAAAGCAAATTTAGTGAACTGCGCAGACATGCCGAGCGCGTGTTAGGTATACCAGAATCGGCTCCAGAGTCCGTATCAGCCAAGACATGGGTGGAACATAACTTGGTCGCCTCGTGGCCTTCTGTGAGTCGTTTGTTTGTACTCATCTGCTCCAAACTGTAAAGGTGTGAACGTTGGCTCACCAAGCAGGTGAAAAACTATGTGATTGGTCTTTTCCCTTTCCTTCAATGGGCACCACGGTATAATCTCACTTGGTTGATAGGCGATCTCATCGCGTAAGTCCCTTTCATCAGAAGCTTCAAGATGATACATCCACCTTTAGCTCCTTTTCAGAACTGCTTGGCAAGATTGAGATGCTGATCGTCAGTGGTATAACAGTCGGTATGGTTCTCGTCCCTCAATCTTTGTCATATGCCAAACTTGCCAATTTACCCTCGGAATATGGTCTTTATTCATCTTTCATCGGTGTTCTCTGTTATGCCTTCTTCGCTACCTCGAAAGATGTCTCTATCGGACCAGTCGCCGTCATGTCGCTCGAAACCGGAAATATCGTGACGGATGTATTGAAGAAACATGGTGACAAATATACCGCGCCGGAAATCGCCACCTGTCTAGCTTTCATTTGTGGTTGCGTGGTTCTCGCCATTGGTCTTTTCCGTGTTGGTTGGATAATCGAGTTCAGTGAGTGTATTTCTTTCTCAATTCTTGTCGATGTTGACATGGTAGTCCCTCAACCTGCCGTATCTGGATTTATGACCGGTTCAGCTCTCAATATCGCCGCTGGTCAAGTTCCTGCACTATTAGGATTGGCCAAACGTCTCGATACTAGAGCAGCCACTTATAAAGTCATCATAAATACTTTGAAGAATCTTCCTCATTGTTCCCTCGATGCCGCTTTTGGTATTCCAGCCTTGTTTCTTCTCTACGCGCTCAAGTATACGTTCACATACTTGCCAAAACGGTATCCCAAATTCGCTAGACCAGCTTTCTTCCTCATGGCCCTCCGACATGCGTTCACAATCATCCTCTTCACCATCATTTCATGGCGTATGAATATCCATCATAAAACACCTCGTATCGCTCTTGTCGGTACCGTACCATCTGGTCTCAAACATGTTGGACAACCAATGATCACCGGTGAATTATTAGGTGCTATTGGTGCACATATCCCCGTTGCGACTATCATTTTGTTACTGGAACATATCTCCATCGCCAAGTCTTTCGGTCGATTAAATGGTTACAAGATCAACCCAAACCAAGAGCTCATCGCCATTGGAGTCAACAACACTCTCGGAAGTGTTTTCTCTGCTTATCCTTCCACTGGTTCTTTCTCTCGTTCTGCTCTCAAATCCAAATCAGGTGTTAGAACTCCGGCCGCAGGTATTCCAACGGGTGTTTGTGTCCTCATCGCTTTATACGCTTTGGCACCTGCTTTCTACTACATCCCCAACGCTACTCTTTCCGCTTTGATCATTCATGCCGTGGCTGATCTCGTCGCTTCCCCGAAACAATCATTTGGTTTTTGGCGTGTCTCTCCTTTGGAATACCTCATATTCGTCGGTGCTGTCCTCTGGTCAGTCTTTTACACTATCGAATCAGGTATTTACTGGTCTCTCGCTACATCGGTCGTTCTTTTACTTTTCCGTATCGCTCGACCCAAAGGTCATTTCCTTGGTAGAGTCAAGATCCAACCTGAATCACCTGAAACTGGAGTGGTTCGTGATGTTTACGTACCATTGGGTGAACATGATGGTGTTACAAATCGTGATATCCCCGTCGAAGCTCCTCCTCCCGGTATCGTCATTTATCGTTTCGAAGAATCTTTCCTTTACCCCAACGCTTCATACATCAACGGTCGATTAGTCGAATACGTCAAGAAACATACTAGAAGAGGTAAAGATATGTCTACAGTTCCTAAAGGTGATAGACCATGGAACGATCCAGGTCCTAAACCTTCCGCTGCTCATGCTGAATACGAAGCCGAAAAATCCAAACCACGTCTTCGAGCTGTCGTTCTAGACTTTACAGGTGTTGCTAATTTGGATACGACTGGAGTACAAAATCTCATTGATACAAAGGTGGAAGTTGAACGATGGGCAGATAGGACGGTGGAATTTCATTTCTGTGGTATTCTCTCTCCTTGGATTCGTCGTGCTCTTATAGCTGGTGGGTTTGGTCAAGGTCAACCTAGAAGTGGAACAGCATTGGAAGTCGCACCTGTCGTCCCTCAGGAAAATAGCAGGTCTCCGGTGGATGAAAGAAGGATAGAACGTGCCATTACAGGTGATGGATCTAACACACCTATCACTGGTAGTCCAAGCACTTCAGATTTCAAAGGATTGGATCATGGTTCAGTGGATTTCAAGACGGAGCATGTGACGGAATTGTATGCTGAATCGGGATCGGTTGAGAAGAGAGGAATAAGGAGAGGAAGTGATGGTGCGAGTAGTCATTTGAGTCAAAATACACTGCCTTTGTTGGATAGAGCGACACCTTTCTTCCATTTCGATCTTGCCGATGCTCTCAACTCGTTGGATTTGAGTAAAGGGCATGATTAGGATTGTGAATAGAAGATTAGAAGTTTAATGTCAGTCTCTCAGTGGGTTATATAGTTTTTGTTTATGCACTATCATGAATCAGTTGTCAAATCTTGCCGATTACACGTTGTGCTCAGCAGGTTTTCCCCACATACCCAGCCCCTCTCATTACGGATCGATAACTCATCAGTGGTTTTGACAAGGCAAGATGGTGAAAGATTTGAGTGTACGTCCTTCATTGCGACGACTATTGTTCATATGTGAAGGAGGTGAGATAGATGACAGGTCATTCGACGGGCCCGTATGATGTGATTGTTCGAAAGAGAACTTGTGATTGTTCGAGATTGTGCTTTATATTGTATTCGGGTCAATCAGGTGGGTATAGAAATGCATGCAGTTTCGTCAGTCGTTGAATACGTTCAAGCCCCTCCTCTACATCATCAGCATATATCTTCATAGGGATGGGGTAGAAGACATACACCAAGATATTATTTCTGATCGTTAGCTTATCTCTCCACTCAGGAATGACGACTTACATGGGTATATGAATCAATTTTACGAAGAACCCAATGAATCCCATGATGGCAAATCCTACCGCTATAGCTCTACACAGCTGGATATATTCTATCAATCAGTCATCCACGTAAGTCAATTCCCAACTGTCATAGATGACACATTCCACTATGAGTCTCGCGACCCGGAACTCTCCTTTTGCTATTCGAAGTCGTACCTCTGAGCTCTCATCATACGAGAGGAGTCACTCAGATGTAGAGTATCAAAGAGACGATGAGGGACAGGGATGTATGGGGGTATTGACATAAAGAGGTCACGCGTGAGGAAAGGGTTGTCAACCCACCTTTTTGAGTGGGTTTAGTACATCGGTTCACAAACTTCATTGATCAGCTTCTGCGATAGTCGTAGGTTGAGAAGCTTACCAGAGTACCCTCTTTAATGAATGCTTGAGGAACCTCTGCTAGTTCTCTTAATCTTTCAGACATGGCTCTATGCTGTAGGAAGGAAAGTTGGGTGAAGATCGAGAGATGTGGTACGTGGAGGAACGGCGTTATCGTTCCACGTGGTTTTAATCATAAAGTGGCACTTTTCCTTCTTACCTCCTTAGCGATCTTTGTAAACTTGTGCACCGCACACGTTGTATTGAGGTGTGAGTCAGTCATGAGCATAAGTATCAAGACAAACGCTCATGGAATAGAGCGAGATGGAAGTACCCCAAACAATCAACGATTTCTGTGTATCGCTATTGACAATCATAGAGTGACCGCTTCGCACCGCCGCGAGATCTTCCATGTTAGTCATTCATTTGAAGCGTTCTGCATTGGCTATGCATCTTGACCCATGCATGCATGCAATAAATTCTCGGCTATGACCAATATCATAATGCCCAATTTGGATCCCCTGACACACTGCCCGGCGCCGTGACCTCAGTGTAGACAAATGATTGTTTGAATTCCCTCGACCATCTATTTCCACATTTTGATTTTCCCACCGAGACCACCGAAGGACGCTCACCGTCATTCTCACCCCTACTGACCTGTCATCCGCTGCCCGATGGGTGCTGTTTATCATGTCGATACACACGAGGTTTGTACCCTACTGTACTCATACACGAGTCCCGGGCGTGTATCATGACCCTCCCCATACCGAAGGTCTAAACCAAGTCCGCTGATCTCTCTGTCACACATTAGGGTTATTACCCATCTTTGATGATTTGATCTTCAATCATGATGGTAAGATTTGAATTTGCTTCTGTTCAAAGAAGTAAAAGAAGTGAGGATGTATGATCCGTTGGCCGTTGGGTCGATTTGCAGGAATTCATTCGGTTTTCCAGACTTTCGGATCGGCCGGCGTGCCTTGATCGTCATCAAATCTCGGCCCCATCGGCGAGGAAGCACGTCATGTAGACACTTTCCAACGTCATTTTCACTCATCGTTGTACGTGCTTTGTGCTCAAAGTTTTCAATGCTTCAGAGTGGCGCGAGTGTCTATACCGTATGTCTTCACGACGATACAGTCGTTAAGTGAAATATGAAACATGATGTTGTGGAGTGAGAAAAGAGTAGATCTTTCACATTTTGTTAGGCCTCATGGATGTCGGATGTCGGATGTCAGTCGATCCTTGTTCTTAGATCTTTGATTGATTCAAGATGAGGGGGTAAGGAAGAAAGGCTAGAATTCATATCAAGCGAAGAGCGGTGATACCTTGCGCATACGCCAAGAAAAAGGTGTATACTTAGATGTCAATCTTTCCTTCTTCAAACACACTCGAGGATCCTGGCATCAAGGTGGACCGGTCATACTCGTATATAGGTTACAAACCAGGGACGAAAACATCGTGCAAATATAGGTAGTGATATGCATCAAAACCTGTATATCAAACATGATAAACGAGGAGATGATACGAAAGGTCAGATTCACAGACTTACGATTGATATGTGGAACATGCTAGGAAGATCTCAAAGATCAAAGGTCTGATAGCCGATGGCGCCATTTAGACCAAGCGCCCCTTGTTTCCTGTAACAACGTTTAAGTAGGGAAATTTGTCCCCAACAATGCATATATATATCGCGCTGTTCGTTCAACATTCCTTCGCTCCACAGAGTAAATTGACTTTTCGTTGAACAGTCGAAACTTGAAAGTAAAGAAGAGAAAGGATTGAATTCGTCACATTTTGGAAAACAGCCACAAATCGAGAAAGAAAAAGTTCCAAGAAATCATGACTTCCCTCGAATGTCCTTTCTTCGCCTCTCAACTTGACAATAATGCTTCTACTCCTCCTCCTCAGCTTGAAAATTCCATCGACAAAGACATATCATTCAATCATCATGTTCATTCTCAAATCTCGAGATCACCATCTCCACCAAGTGACAAATCTGATACTTCCACTTGTCCTTTTTCCGGAACATCATCATCTACGACTTTATCAACTCCCGGTTCTCCTTCCCTCAAATCATGTAATTCTCATATCTGTCCAGAATCTTACAACACTCATTCCTCAAAGACACACCATCACATATCCTCAATTACACCAGATGAATCGCCTAAAAACGTGGTGGGAGGGAAAGACATTCATGTAAACCATACCGAACTAGATAACATCGAAGCGGATGATGAAAAGTCGGACTCTACAAAACTACAACGATCTGCTTCTGATTTCCAAGCTCATCATCATCTTCCACCATGTGATCCTCTCCTTCCCGGCCAAGCCATTCTATATCTCCCTCCACTTCTCTCACCTCTTCCTCATAACGTTTCACATGGTCATGCGGAAGGAGAAAGACCAGAGGCCTTGGCGGAATTCACCACTCGGCTACCTGACATCGACCCGGCTAGTTTGGCTTTACACGAGGCTTTACATGGGTTCAGACCAAAGGAAGAATATGCGAGTTTATCGTATGATGAGGCTTTTAATTGGCACGAGTTGGTGAGTGAAACATTTTGTTACATTCCTTTTCCTCAAATCCTATACAACCTCTGTCCGTTCTTCTGGTAATCGTCTATGTCATATACGGAAAATGATGGCGCTTGTTATTATTTCGGGCGTGAAAAAAAGTGTGCGATAACAAACGGCTGGTGCAATGGGGAGAGAAAACGGACCCTATATCGATCTTCCTCTGGTGAGAAAACATGTAGGTGGGGTGAGTGGGGATAACATCCTGGGCGTCAGATTCGGATCCAAGTATCAAACCATCAAATCACGAGGACGAGGAATCAAACACAAAATCTAGATCTTTCAGGGAAGAGTGCAAAGAGGAATGGTCATCATGAGGAAAAAGTAGAAAAACATATACTGACATTCAGTCCCTCCCACTAGAAATATCTAGAGAATGGTATTGCGTAGTCTTTCGATCCGTTCGAAATCCAGCTTCCTCCTCACTATCCCTCTATGCTGCAGATCGTGCAGCACATCAAGAAGCAGTCCAAAATGGTGGTCTCGTAATGTATTGGTACGGTGCACCTTCTTCCACAGGTGAGAATCTAGCGACTTGTATTTGGCAAAGTAGACGACATGCCGTGAGGGCGATAGCGGGACCTAGACATATGGAAGCTATGAAACATGCCAAAGGAGCTTATGAGAGGTACGAGTTGGAACGTTGGGTTTTGAGTAAGAGTGAGGGTGAAAAAGGAGTGAGATTAGGGAAATGGGAAGGTGGAGATGTTGGATGGTAGTTGAGTCGTTGGCCGTCGGACGTCGGATTTGCGTGATGGTGACTTTGACGACTTTGCATCGGATGTTGTGTGTTGTGACGTTGGCATGTGGAGGAAAGTGGCGGTGGTATGAGGGTTTGACGGATGATCCGTTTGTCATGACTTTGACAGATCAGTGGGCGTGGGGATGAGGAATGTCGGAATGTGGAAATATGAGTGAGGCTGTCTTGGTCGTGTGAGGTGGGGAAAGGAAGGGATTCAATCGAGTGGGGATATCGGTAGTTTGCGGTGGGGAATAAGGTGATCGTGAGATCGGCTATCAAGTGCAAGTGTTCGGCTGTCGGCTGTGAGTTGTCGAGTGTCGGTTCGGGTGAACCGGACAAAGGATCAATGTGGATCATGGGTACCATGAGGATCAAGTCAGGAGAAAGAATGTGTAGGGCGGAAAATCTTAGCTGGCTGGGATTGAATCGAAATAGAATAAATTGTGTAGCGTATCTTCAAAACCATTCAAAAATCACTATCATTGTACATATTCTATTCACCTTCATGATTCAAAATTCATACTTGTACATAGCATTATTGTGTATGCATCATCAGCATGTTTCTATTTCTTTGGTGACGAAGTGTAGTTAAAGTTTAGTGACGAATTGAATTTCGCTGGCACTTGGGAGAAAATCGTCTTGATATGTGTCATGGTCAGTGTTGTCAAGAGTGTCGAGTCTTTGATCATTCGAGACTATACTCAGTCTAATGTATCTAGATGGCAGTAGAGTGAGTAGGTGGAATAAGGAAACAGAGAAGCCATGATCAATTCCCAATGCCTGCATCGGACGTGCCAGCACGTAAAAACATGAAATCTAAACAATATATGACCCAAATCTTCAAAGCGTCAAGCTTTTACCTTTTAACTTATAGATACCTATCAAAGGCAACAACATGGATTCATCACTTGGATGAATGTCCGTCAGAACGGGAGTGGAATTGAGAGGTGATTATGAAGGAGGAGTGCATTCATCGCATGTCCTATTCATCAGCGATAACTCATTCTTTCAGACAGGATGATATAAAGATGAAGAGGAAAAAAATGAACAATCACTCACCAGGTAATGTCAAAGATACCGGCACTGACTGGATATCCGAAATCGCCCCATAATCCAGTAGACATGTCAATGGAACCTTCGTCACAACCCCTAAAGTAATCAGCCACGTACAATCTCAATTTATTCCGACAGGGAGGTCATGGACAGAACTTTAAAGCGGAAGTGGAAACTCACGGGCACAAATCTTGAATGGGAGCTTGCACGGTCTTGCCGTTGGCAGCGGTGATGTTCAACATCCTTCCGCAGTTGGCTCCGCCTTGATACCATTCCTCGCGAACCGCGACGAGGTAAGTAGAGTCCGAGTTCCAGTTCCCACAAGCACCTGGGTTTCCATCTTGAGTGAAGAAGGTTGCGATACCTTGCGTGTCAGCTTGTTGCATTCTCATCTTCTTTTCCAATATTGTTGATGTGCAGGTGTTTCGACGAGTAACAGAGACATGCGGAATGGTGTGTATTTGGGGTATGGAAAGAGGAAGGTGTCAGGTTTAGGTATGAAAGAGGGATCGAGTATAAGAAATGAAGAAGAGAAGACTCACCTGATACCGTTTCACCTGAAGAACCACCCGACGAAGGAGATGGTGAAGGAGAAGCAGGTGCTGACCAAGTGGTTGTACTCGAAGTGGTCGTCGTGGTAGACCAGGTGGTCGATGAAGTGGTGGGCTGGGGAGCATTGCTAGGTTTGGCAATTCTCATAGCTGCGGGAGTGACGTCGGAGGTCGCACTTGGTGTCGAGGTCGTGGATGCTGAAGATGTCGTAGGTGAAGTAAAGGCATCATCCGTGGCTACAGATTCCACATCTGACCAAGTGGAGACTGAAGAAGATGAAGAGGATGATGGCTCAGCCGATCCCGATCCGGTTTCCTCTTCCTCCGGAACCCATTCCCATCCCTCTGGACAAGTCTCACTATCGTCATCATCGTCGTCGTTATCATCACCTTCACAATCATCAACATCGTCGTCATCTTCAATCGATGTAGAGTTGGAGATATCGGTACTACCTTGAGAACTCCATCCACTCCATTGATGTTCATGTCCAGTCGAGTTGGTGAGATCGGTGATGTTTTCCCAAGTCGCATCGTCCCAAGACGAATTGAAAGAGGTTATATTATCCCAAGTCGAGTTGAATAAAGTTCCGTTGAACCATGTCGAATTGGAATCAGTCGAGTTATCCCAAACGAACAATGTGGTGTTGGTACTTTCAGATTCGCAAGCGTCGTCTCTTCTGATCTTACGAATGTGGTGAGTTTTATCACGGTGTTCTCGTCTGTGAAGAGTGTTGATGTGACCCGCAGCCACGACGAGTGGGGTAGGTGCGGCGTTGATTTGCACACCAGCCAGGGTGGCAATGACGAGGAAAGCGATGAAGGATTGCATTGTTTTCGATGATGGGTTGTCGATGAAGTGGTGGAATGAAGGGGTTTTTGTATGCTATTGTTGGCGTAATGAACGTGGGTGGGTCGATTGTCGTTGATGATATGGACCTGCTATGCGTCAGTGATCGATGAGTCGTGAGAGGTGTCGTGAGATTTGCAATGAAGAGAGGGGAGAAGAAAGAGGGCGAGAGGGGGGGTATTTAAAGAGAGAGATAGGGGGGAGAGAAAGAGGTGAAGAGAGAAAGAGGATTTTTAGGGGGTGTAAAATGGGTGTTTGATGTGAAGAAGTGAGGCCAAGGAGAGGCACCCGCAAGCCGCAAGGCCGCATAACCCCATAGCGCATGGCCTAAGGACTTTAAAACGAAATGAAATCGCAGCATGCGCATTTGATTCCAAAGACACCCTCCTTTAGTCTGATCGCCGTCACGTCACCTCTTTCAACAGCCTGGAACATTGCTGCAATTCTCCATGCTGCGTGCTGATTGCTGATTAATTGACTAAGATACTCACTGCATACCCTTCTTTTAACTGCAGGCAGGTTACACGGAGATATCCTCACCGCAACCTCGTGGCATGGCAGCGGGTCATACGGTTGTACTGTGGTGTTGCGGCGATGCGGCCTGCGGTATGGGCACCGTGGCAGGGGCAGAAAAGCAGAAAAGAATACAGGGTCACAGGTTAAACGCGATCGACTACCAGTACGCGTTTCATTACGTAAGTCATCCCCACTCTTCTCCTCGGTTTAGAGGTCACTCGTATACTCATCCTCGTCCAATATCGTCAGCCATGCATAGTGCGTAGTAAACCATTCAATGTCTCACCTACTCACCATGACATTTAGTACAGTAACTTATAACTTATCTCGTCATCAATACTTATCATATCGTTCTCACTAATCGCTAATTCTGACAAAACGATCGAGTAAATTCATGATCTCTTTAATCCGGGGCCCCACAAGGTTGCTCAACCTCCTCCCAATCCCCTTCTTACGTCGCATCTTCCCCAACTCGAAGCGAATTAACATCCCTCCCAGTATGGTAAAACAAAAACGAGCTCCCGTCTCTGAATCAGAGGAAGGATCAGCTGTCTCATCTGAAGAGGTGACGACTTCAACGTGCGTGTGTGAGAGGGAGACTGATGGATAGGAAGTGAAAAAGCCGATCAAGAAGGTCAAGAAGGAGATCAAGGAGAAGAGCAAGTCCAAGACGGATGAAAAGGTGCTTGTCGCTTGTCACTTCTCTACCCACTCCGTGGTATGACTTTTTGGGGACATCAGACAGGGAAATGGCAGTGAGATCCGTGAGACGGCAACGTGGCTGATGCGAAAAGACCGCAGGAGGGATCCAGCATGACGATAAAGGACAACCTTTCTTAGCGGTAAGTCTGCTGGTTCACTTCCTCTTGATTAGGTCTTAAAATTGAGATGATGTGAGAGAGGGTTTATTTCGAAATCAATGGCTAATCCCAGTTATCGGATTATCGCAGAGTCTCAATCTCTAAATTCCAAGACAAAACCTTGATCGATATCCGAGAGGTGAGTACCCTTCTTTATCATCCCTGTCTCTCTACTCTCCCTCGTTTCCCCTCAGATGGAACGTGTAGATCAAATCTACCCGACCACCCTGCTCAGTGATGGGATGGTCATAAGATTCCAAGATAATCAGCTGACGAATAGTACTACAAAGACAAAGGATCGGGGGAGATGAAGCCCGGCAAGAAAGGTATTTCTCTCACATGCGAGCAGGTGAGTCTTCTCCTTTTTCTGTCTTTACTTCTTCACTATGTCTTGTACATTCTTCTCTTCTTCTATCTTCTCATCCTCTTGGCGCATAAGTATATTACGCCCTCTTTCTTCTCTCCCCTCCTCATTCCGAACTCCGACAATCTAGCTGCATTCATCGGACTGGAGTTGACAAACAGTGGGAATCTTTTAAAGGAAACATCAGCTCTATCGACAAGATGTTATCCGACCAAACCTAATCGTTCGGATTCTTGCTGCCAACGAATCACACTATATGCATGTCCAAATCTATCATTTCGACAACATCGACATCTTCCTACCGTCTTCGCGATCAGTGCATCAGAATACTCACCGGCGTCTTTGTCTTTTATCAAAGCTCGACTTGTACTTTTTTGTCGTATGGACTTGACTTTGACCGTTATCCCTTCTGTCCCGATTCTCCATCTCCTGTCTCTCCCTCGCTTGTGACCCGGGCTGACTTTGGGTGTACGCTCCACTCGGCTGAAAACGATCTTCCGTTACAGGTCTTTCATCTGCCGCAGCTCCAACTACCCATTCGCTCATCTCTCCACCCATCATTTCCCTGCTCATCCCAGGAGGTGCTGCAATAGAATGAGAAGAATCAACTATCGATCTAGTTACGAAGCTATCTTCCATTCGATCCACTTGTTCTCAATCTCCTTGCTCGTCTTGCTCCATGCCCCCCTCTTCCTCATCTTCATCGTCCGAGTAATATCTTGGAGGGGTTTGAGCGTAAGTCAAAGATTCTCCTCCTTCCAAAACGGGCATATCATGTCCAACAAACCCTTGTGACTGCGAATCACTCCTCCTGAAACGCCTGAGACGCCGAAGGGGACCACGTATGGTGGTGGGGACGGATAAATTGGTGAGTTGAGACACGGTGGGAATATTCACAGTGGGTAACGATGGGAAAGTGGGCATTGTTAACGCTTATAATTAGATGATAATACAGAGGGGAAAAAGAGCATGCATCAATTCTACATGTCTCTATACTTATCACATTCCACTCACACGCATAAAACCAGAGACGATCGAATAAAGTTCAGAGGATAAGTTGAACGGAGAAATATTCGACGGAAGGGGTAATTATCTAACGGCGGTTCGGCCGTCCTGGCCCGATTCTATCGGCTAACACTCCCCCACGGGACAATGCACGACTCTGCAGTAGTCCCGGACGATTTATCGATGGCGACGGCGGGGTTTGTGATGATGTAGAAGGTAGTAATGACGAAATATTGAGTGTTATGTGTGTGGTAGTAGTGGTAGGTGAAATCGTGAAATGAATTTCGGTGGGGCCCCCTGCGGGGCTCCACTCTGACACGTGGTTACCACTCACTACTGACGACTGACTCTTCTCTATCATTCCTTTTACTTCATCACTTTTATCTCCAATTATCGGTATGTCCACCTTTCGTCTTTCTCCACTTTTATCACTCGTTTCTGACTGTCTGAGCTTCCCTCTATCCTGTCCACTTCTTAAAGCTTCAGGTTTGCTAGTAGACTCCCGAGAATCGATGAATTTCCTTCGTGGTCCTGGCTGACGATATTTCGTAGAACCGCTACCCACCGAGAAACTTTTATTTTCATTAACAATTTCATTATGTCTTCGCCACTTCCCGGTGGTATCGATCCCTTGGTTCCTCTCCTGAGGCCTGGTGAGGCTCATGGTACGCTCATTAGTCACTTTATCATGAAAATTATCTCTGACCAGCTGAACTGTCGGATATCTCGGTCCGTACCTTGGAGGCGGCCTGTCGACAGATCCGTTTCCTCCGAAGGTTGCTTGTCTCTCTCTCGAACGCTGGTCAAGGTGCATCTGCACCTTTCTTCGACATTCTTTACGATCTCGAAAGGGCCT
Organism: Tremella mesenterica DSM 1558; assembly: GCF_000271645.1. Lineage (NCBI taxonomy): Eukaryota > Fungi > Basidiomycota > Tremellomycetes > Tremellales > Tremellaceae > Tremella > Tremella mesenterica. The sequence continues at coordinate 1,550,687 of NW_006711227.1, forward strand.
GTCAGCATGTGGAGAATTTGTTGGGATACCAGATCGATGACAATTAGTGTCATGTATCCTCCCATCTTTTCTCTCTCTTATCTTTTCCTTCTTTTCCTTATTTCTCTCTCTTAACTCTCTAATGAGTCTAGGTTCTACCGGTGGCTTCTGACCTATCTTAGAATTACTCACATTCTTAGGTACACCTGAAAATTTTACATTTTGGCTCACGAGAACTTTTCCTTCGGTGGTACCTTCGGTGGGTTTCTCTGAAGTTCCTTCCACCCACACTTCTCTCTCTGGTACCGACTCTGTCTGTGGTACCCCTTCGTTCTCTGGTACCACTTCGTTCTCTGTACCACCTGATAGATCTCCTAGATCCTCGAAATCTGAATAATCGTAATCGATGATTTCATCATCATCTAATGTCACGTATACTGAACCAATGTTTTTCTTCTTCGGTGGTTCTACCCGTATCGCTGACATATTCACCGAATGTACTGGTCCACCTAAAGCCTTCGTGAGTACGTCTGCCCTCTGAGAGACAGTGCTAACGTATTCTAGTTCAATAACCTTGTTACTGACTAGATCTCGAAGAGCATGATGTCGAATATCAATATGCTTTGTCCTCTGGTGAGTACCAGGTTTCCTCGCTAGTGATATCGATCCTTGGTTATCGCAGTTTAATGTAGTAGGATTTAGCTGATCGTAGCCTATCTCCCTCAATAATCCTCTCAACCACTGAGCTTCCTTCGCTGCTTCAGCCATCGCGATGTATTCTGCTTCGACTGTCGACGACGATACTGTAGCTTGTCTTTTTGAACTCCAGGTTATCGGTGAGTTGTTCATCATGAATATCCAACCTGTAGTTGATCGTCGTGTGTCTTTACAACCTGCCCAATCGGCATCAACCCATCCTGCTAGATCGCTAGCCTCGCCACCGAGACGAATACCATGTAAACGAGTGGACCGAAGGTAGGTAATTACCATTATCCCTTCTTCCCATACTTTCTTCGTCGGTTTAGTGAGGTACCTAGCAAGGTATGAGGCGGCATATGATATGTCGGGTCGAGTACATGTGGCTAACCACTGTAGACATCCTATTAATTCTTGAAATGGTCGAATTTCACTCTCCGCCTCCGACATCGATGGATTTTTCGCAGTAAGGGGTAATGGCGTTTTTCGGTCTCGATGTAAGTCGTTTTCTGGAAACTTCTGAACTATCTTATCGATATATGCTGGTTGGTTTAACCATATTGTCTTTTCTTCTCTGTTCCTTGTTACCTTCATACCTAAGATAGTACTTATCTCCCCCAGGTCGGTTATTATCCACCTTTTACCTAGCCCATCGAAAATTTCCTTCGCTTCTTCCTTCGACTTCGTGGCTAATACCAGATCATCGACATAGGCTAGCAGTATTGCTGCTCCCTTTCCTTCGATTTTCCCTTCTGGTCTGTAGTAAAGACCCCAATCTGATTCGATTCTTGAAAAACCTAGGTGAGATAATCCTTCGCCGAGTTCTATCCACCATGTCCTGCCAGATTGCTTTAAACCGTAAAGAGACTTAACTAACTTCAATGTATTACATCCAGGCTTCGGTTTTATCCCCTTGGGATACTTCATGTAAATTTCTACATCGAGTTTACCGTTTAAATACGCCCCTTCGACATCGGCCTGACGAATTTCGAGATCTTCGGTGGCCGCTATAGTCAAAAGTATTCGTAACGACCCCGATCTACCGACAGGTGCGAATGTCTCTTCGTAGTCGACACCTGGTACCTGTGAGAATCCTTGAGCTACTAGTCTGGATTTATACTTTAGTAAGTTTCCTTCTGAATCTGTCTTCACTTTGAATACCCATTTACATCCAATGGCTTTACGGCCCGGTGGTAACACCGTTTCCACCCATGTTTCTTTAGATTCGATGTTAGATATCTCTTTCTCCATGGATTCCAGCCACTTCTCACCATCTGGGCCGTTTACTGCTTCTTCAGGAGAGATAGGATCAATGAGAGAAGTATCACTTTCGATACCTGCGATAGAGGCGAGTGAGACTAACTTATTAGGCTCGCGACCAAAGTCTAGGAACGAGTCTGTTAGGCCTGCAAAACGGTGGGGGGGTCGAATAATTCGTCCGTGACGTGTCGTCAGGATCCCCTCATCCCCATCATTTCTTCCTTCCTCATCATTTCTCTCATTTTCGACGATATCGTTCTCATAGATCCAATTTCCTCCCCAAATGCCCTGTCCTCGTCGTCTTTCAGTAGGTTGTGGGCCTGTATTAGGTGAGTTGTCTCTATCGACATCATTTCCTTGTTCATTATCGATATTTTCCTGTTCGCCACTTTCTGAGCGGTCGTCAGGGAAAATCTCTTCGTTGACGACGGGGTCTAGGTCCACTTCGATGGCGTCAAGAGGGGTTTGGATGACATCTGGCGACTCTCTAGTAGCCACCATTCGTCCTGTCGAGCGACGAACGTCTCGTGAGTGTTCGATTCGTCCCGATCCGTCCATTCTAACGATCCAACCGCTCACACCCTCATCCTGACCTAGTATAATGGCTGACGAACCCCTAGGTATCGTGAAGTTCGACTTCAGCCTTATCTCTCTTGGTATCTGAACGAAACATCGTTCACCAAATCTCCACACGCTATCTAAGTTCGTGTCTCTTCCTGTGAGTGATGTCCAGCCTGATTTACCACTGACACCAATCGAGGTTTTCATAATTATAATGGCGGCGTATCTGACAGCATAGGACCAATATTCGTTCGGTAGTCCTGAGTCGAATAACATCGTTGATACCATCCCCTTCAAGGTACGTATCATTCTTTCCGCCACTCCATTTAATTCTGGTGTGTATCTTGGTGTGATGTAGTGGTTGATCCCTGCTGACAGGTAGAATTCCCTCATATCGAGGCTATCGAATTCACCTCCCCCATCAGACCTAATCACCCTCACCCTTTCACCAAGCTGTTTCTCTAATTTCGAGATACACTGTCGAACGATATCTGACGATTCGTTCTTCGTCGTTATCGGTACGGCGAACACAATTCGACTCGCCCTTTCTACACCAACGAAGAAATATCGTTCACCTTTTATCGCCGGACCGAACGGGCCAGCAATATCGACATCCATTCCTACTCCTTCACCATCTCCTTTTAACATTGGTGCTTCTTTATTCTTCGGTAGACGTGTTATCTTGGCCTGCATACAGGCGGGACATTTATCGGTTGTAAAGGGATCGTTCTTGTAAGTGTCCCAGTCCTTCTTCAATAGTCCCTGTCTACCTAGACTCTTTAGTTTATCTACACCTATATGTCCGAGTCGCTGATGCTCAGATTCAAGTGGTGAAGTCGCCTTCGGTGTCGATATCACGATCATCGCGGCAGACATCGCTCTGCCAAATCGTACCGACCATAGTGAGTCATGTTTCCTCAAACCTAGTTTCTCTTTACCTTTACCTATCCATCCACCACTGCTGCTTAGATTCGCCTTCCATCCCCATGAGAGTAACTTCGAGAGGGATAGAAGACTTATCTTCGCTGTGGGGACGTGATGTACATCTTTCAGTACCATTTTCTGTCCTGAATCTAGTTCGAGGTTAATGTCACCTGTTTCCCAAGCCGTCATTGACTTGCCAGATGCTAGTCCGAACACTCTCGGCTCCACTAGTCTTTTAATATTCGTCATTATCGACCTGTGAGGAGTTATGTGGTGAGTAGCACCACTGTCCACTACCCAGGTGGGGATTACACGAGTGTGGCTTACATCATTAGACTCTGTAGCTAATCCCACCCCACTCATTATCCTTATCCTCAACCCACGGGTTTTCAATTTCTTCGGGCCATACGATATTACTCGTGTACCCTTCTTCATCATCGAACCACGATTCTGTCGACATGGCCATCCCGGCCCACGCCTCATGTTCACCATCCAATGACGAATACATCAAGGAGGTTTTGGAGTTATCCTTGGACTGGTTCTCATCCTTCGAGACCGTATGTCCTTTCTTATTATTCTTATTATTATTATTATTCCTCCATTTCTTTTTACCTCCATCCTTTCCATCTGCGTTTTCCTTCCTGTTCGTATCCTCTCTTTTAGGTTTACGACAGTACTTCGCTAGATGTCCTACAGTGTCACAGTTATAACACTTTCTGGTTTCTTTTCTGGGCTGACCATCAGAGATATTATCTCGGTTCACCCTCATTCCTTTATTTCCTTCGACGAACATCGCGAATCCCTTCCTATTGGTTCTACCAACAGGGCGCGCTTTACGTCTCGCCGTTTCTTTATTGAAGATCGATAAGACCTTTTCCCAAGTTCTTTCCTCTGCTATGAGGGATGTTACTTCGATCTGAATGATCCTGTAGGATGGTGCTAGAATGGTATTGAGGAATAACCCAGCTCGTTCCTGTGAGTCAAACTTCAACCCTACCAATCTCGCTTCGGACATCGTCTTCGAGAAATCCTCTACATGCTTGGCCATTTCTTCGGCTGTCGCATCGTCCCTTAAGTCATAGCTAAACAACGCTTGACGGACATTCCTTTGATTCTCGATCGTCGCTGTTACATGCAGGGCTATGCAGTAGTCCCACATTTCTTTAGCTGACATCTTCTCAGATATATCAAGCATCACAGCATCCGACACTGTTCCCTTGATCATCCCCTGCGCTTTATTCTCCCTCGCTTGCCACTTTTCCCATTCCTTCCACTCTTCTCCAGTAATCCTTCTACCAGCCACTTGCCCTTCGACGGGCGTGGTAGGAGGTACTGATCCCGCCCTCTCAGCTGCCGATCTAACCCCTACGCGACCAGGTTCGGTATCATTACCTGTGACGATATTCCACACGTCACCTATCTGTAGATACACCTCGATCGACTTCCTCCACGGAGCATACGATGCTGGATCGTGGGATAACTTTGGGTGGTTCTCAAGAGAGATCTTAGACGACACAGAGGTCATTATGAGGATAGTAGAAATGGGAACTTGCCTTTGTTATGTTATACACAGAGGTATGTGGTCTTCCGACTGTTAATCTGTTAACGCTTATAATTAGATGATAATACAGAGGGGAAAAAGAGCATGCATCAATTCTACATGTCTCTATACTTATCACATTCCACTCACACGCATAAAACCAGAGACGATCGAATAAAGTTCAGAGGATAAGTTGAACGGAGAAATATTCGACGGAAGGGGTAATTATCTAACGGCGGTTCGGCCGTCCTGGCCCGATTCTATCGGCTAACAGGCATGGTGGGGAAGAAAGTTTCTCGTGTTTCCAAACCTGGGGGAGAGATGAACTGAGGCGGATTATCATTCCCGCTTGATGAGCTGCTTCCTGTGCTACTGACGACTCGGGCGTGTTTTGATTTTTGGGGCATCGTGAGATACACACGAGGAGAATCAGAAGATCGGGGAAGTGAATTAGATGAATAAAAAACGACGGGGACAATATTTCCTGGAGGGAAGAGTCGGAATATATATTACCCACTCATCGCTGGCCAAAGTGAGATTTGTTTCTCCGCTAAACAAAGGAATGCTGTAAGTCGGATACGTATCATATCTTACAAGAAAGTAAACGAATCATGGACGACAACAATATCCTCTGACGAAATCAAGTCTGTGATGAATTCGATAAAGGATTAGGTGTGTTACATTTCATTGAAATCTCATAAGCGATCAAATCGATATCCAGGGAGCTTGGGACATCAAGCGAGGATCTCGGAGGAAGAACGGAAATGGCAATTCTCTTATCCCAAGCGAGATTTCAACGGAAGGCTTGAAACCCCTCACCTGTAAGTCATGCAACGATAGTTGACAGGAGACCAAGTACGTCCCAAAAACTCATTTCAAATGATCTGATCACACTACCATGATACATAATCTCCACCACGTCTCTCTCTTTTCACACGATCATGCTTATTCTGCCAATTGTCCCCTCCTCTGCTTCCTTCCTGGAAAACTGGTAGTATATTTCGACTTTTGTTCCTTCTCGACCTCTTTCGGTTCAGACAACACACCGACATCCATATACTCATTTCCTTCCCTCGTCTGATGCTGCGGACTATCTGTCATCGTCACGGTAGCGAAAGACGTGTGGACAGGATTCTCTGCCCATACAGTGGGTAAATCATCCGAAAAATCGTCTTGATATGATGGATTCATATATTGACTATCGAGATGAGATGAAACTGAAATATCCATGTTTTCATACCCTCTTTGAAGAACGCTGAGATCTCTGGTCGATTCATCTATAGGAATACTCGGTGAGAAGTCAACTTTGTCCATTTCTTCATCACCTTCAAATTCGTCATCGTCTTCTTGTTCACCTGACTGTTGTACTCCCAAAACATGGTGTTGACTACATAGTTTTTCCTGTTCTCGACCATCATATCTTCTACCGTCACCATTGTCCGAACCATATGGACAATCAGATTCTTCGTCAATAGGATCAGACCCTGACCAATCTGCTTCATCCGGATGATGAGATTCATCATCTTCGTAAACTTTCCAACTATCCTTCCGTCTTGCTCTTATATCACCATGATCAGACGTCCTTCGATCGAGTTTGAACCTCGTCGAAATGGAAGGGAGTTTAGAAGGAAGCATTTTCGTCATGGTCGGTATCTTCGCGGGAAGATTTGTCAGATTAGAAATGAATGGTAAATTGGTTGATAATGGAGGAAAGTGGGACATGTTCAAGCTAGGTACTCCGGTGGAGGGTTGAAAAGATGAAGGGTGAAAACCAGCAGCACTTGCACCTAAAACTTGATAATCGTCTTCATGCATACTTTCCTCACAAAACGTAGATTCTTCCGGATGGTTGGAAATCGAAAGTTGATCTTCCTCATCATCCTCGATTTTCCGATAGTATCCCGCTTCACCATTGGTGCCACCTATCGCTTTCCATTCTTGTGTGTTAACGCTTATAATTAGATGATAATACAGAGGGGAAAAAGAGCATGCATCAATTCTACATGTCTCTATACTTATCACATTCCACTCACACGCATAAAACCAGAGACGATCGAATAAAGTTCAGAGGATAAGTTGAACGGAGAAATATTCGACGGAAGGGGTAATTATCTAACGGCGGTTCGGCCGTCCTGGCCCGATTCTATCGGCTAACACTCCCCCACGGGACAATGCACGACTCTGCAGTAGTCCCGGACGATTTATCGATGGCGACGGCGGGGTTTGTGATGATGTAGAAGGTAGTAATGACGAAATATTGAGTGTTATGTGTGTGGTAGTAGTGGTAGGTGAAATCGTGAAATGAATTTCGGTGGGGCCCCCTGCGGGGCTCCACTCTGACACGTGGTTACCACTCACTACTGACGACTGACTCTTCTCTATCATTCCTTTTACTTCATCACTTTTATCTCCAATTATCGGTATGTCCACCTTTCGTCTTTCTCCACTTTTATCACTCGTTTCTGACTGTCTGAGCTTCCCTCTATCCTGTCCACTTCTTAAAGCTTCAGGTTTGCTAGTAGACTCCCGAGAATCGATGAATTTCCTTCGTGGTCCTGGCTGACGATATTTCGTAGAACCGCTACCCACCGAGAAACTTTTATTTTCATTAACAATTTCATTATGTCTTCGCCACTTCCCGGTGGTATCGATCCCTTGGTTCCTCTCCTGAGGCCTGGTGAGGCTCATGGTACGCTCATTAGTCACTTTATCATGAAAATTATCTCTGACCAGCTGAACTGTCGGATATCTCGGTCCGTACCTTGGAGGCGGCCTGTCGACAGATCCGTTTCCTCCGAAGGTTGCTTGTCTCTCTCTCGAACGCTGGTCAAGGTGCATCTGCACCTTTCTTCGACATTCTTTACGATCTCGAAAGGGCCTGTCAGCATGTGGAGAATTTGTTGGGATACCAGATCGATGACAATTAGTGTCATGTATCCTCCCATCTTTTCTCTCTCTTATCTTTTCCTTCTTTTCCTTATTTCTCTCTCTTAACTCTCTAATGAGTCTAGGTTCTACCGGTGGCTTCTGACCTATCTTAGAATTACTCACATTCTTAGGTACACCTGAAAATTTTACATTTTGGCTCACGAGAACTTTTCCTTCGGTGGTACCTTCGGTGGGTTTCTCTGAAGTTCCTTCCACCCACACTTCTCTCTCTGGTACCGACTCTGTCTGTGGTACCCCTTCGTTCTCTGGTACCACTTCGTTCTCTGTACCACCTGATAGATCTCCTAGATCCTCGAAATCTGAATAATCGTAATCGATGATTTCATCATCATCTAATGTCACGTATACTGAACCAATGTTTTTCTTCTTCGGTGGTTCTACCCGTATCGCTGACATATTCACCGAATGTACTGGTCCACCTAAAGCCTTCGTGAGTACGTCTGCCCTCTGAGAGACAGTGCTAACGTATTCTAGTTCAATAACCTTGTTACTGACTAGATCTCGAAGAGCATGATGTCGAATATCAATATGCTTTGTCCTCTGGTGAGTACCAGGTTTCCTCGCTAGTGATATCGATCCTTGGTTATCGCAGTTTAATGTAGTAGGATTTAGCTGATCGTAGCCTATCTCCCTCAATAATCCTCTCAACCACTGAGCTTCCTTCGCTGCTTCAGCCATCGCGATGTATTCTGCTTCGACTGTCGACGACGATACTGTAGCTTGTCTTTTTGAACTCCAGGTTATCGGTGAGTTGTTCATCATGAATATCCAACCTGTAGTTGATCGTCGTGTGTCTTTACAACCTGCCCAATCGGCATCAACCCATCCTGCTAGATCGCTAGCCTCGCCACCGAGACGAATACCATGTAAACGAGTGGACCGAAGGTAGGTAATTACCATTATCCCTTCTTCCCATACTTTCTTCGTCGGTTTAGTGAGGTACCTAGCAAGGTATGAGGCGGCATATGATATGTCGGGTCGAGTACATGTGGCTAACCACTGTAGACATCCTATTAATTCTTGAAATGGTCGAATTTCACTCTCCGCCTCCGACATCGATGGATTTTTCGCAGTAAGGGGTAATGGCGTTTTTCGGTCTCGATGTAAGTCGTTTTCTGGAAACTTCTGAACTATCTTATCGATATATGCTGGTTGGTTTAACCATATTGTCTTTTCTTCTCTGTTCCTTGTTACCTTCATACCTAAGATAGTACTTATCTCCCCCAGGTCGGTTATTATCCACCTTTTACCTAGCCCATCGAAAATTTCCTTCGCTTCTTCCTTCGACTTCGTGGCTAATACCAGATCATCGACATAGGCTAGCAGTATTGCTGCTCCCTTTCCTTCGATTTTCCCTTCTGGTCTGTAGTAAAGACCCCAATCTGATTCGATTCTTGAAAAACCTAGGTGAGATAATCCTTCGCCGAGTTCTATCCACCATGTCCTGCCAGATTGCTTTAAACCGTAAAGAGACTTAACTAACTTCAATGTATTACATCCAGGCTTCGGTTTTATCCCCTTGGGATACTTCATGTAAATTTCTACATCGAGTTTACCGTTTAAATACGCCCCTTCGACATCGGCCTGACGAATTTCGAGATCTTCGGTGGCCGCTATAGTCAAAAGTATTCGTAACGACCCCGATCTACCGACAGGTGCGAATGTCTCTTCGTAGTCGACACCTGGTACCTGTGAGAATCCTTGAGCTACTAGTCTGGATTTATACTTTAGTAAGTTTCCTTCTGAATCTGTCTTCACTTTGAATACCCATTTACATCCAATGGCTTTACGGCCCGGTGGTAACACCGTTTCCACCCATGTTTCTTTAGATTCGATGTTAGATATCTCTTTCTCCATGGATTCCAGCCACTTCTCACCATCTGGGCCGTTTACTGCTTCTTCAGGAGAGATAGGATCAATGAGAGAAGTATCACTTTCGATACCTGCGATAGAGGCGAGTGAGACTAACTTATTAGGCTCGCGACCAAAGTCTAGGAACGAGTCTGTTAGGCCTGCAAAACGGTGGGGGGGTCGAATAATTCGTCCGTGACGTGTCGTCAGGATCCCCTCATCCCCATCATTTCTTCCTTCCTCATCATTTCTCTCATTTTCGACGATATCGTTCTCATAGATCCAATTTCCTCCCCAAATGCCCTGTCCTCGTCGTCTTTCAGTAGGTTGTGGGCCTGTATTAGGTGAGTTGTCTCTATCGACATCATTTCCTTGTTCATTATCGATATTTTCCTGTTCGCCACTTTCTGAGCGGTCGTCAGGGAAAATCTCTTCGTTGACGACGGGGTCTAGGTCCACTTCGATGGCGTCAAGAGGGGTTTGGATGACATCTGGCGACTCTCTAGTAGCCACCATTCGTCCTGTCGAGCGACGAACGTCTCGTGAGTGTTCGATTCGTCCCGATCCGTCCATTCTAACGATCCAACCGCTCACACCCTCATCCTGACCTAGTATAATGGCTGACGAACCCCTAGGTATCGTGAAGTTCGACTTCAGCCTTATCTCTCTTGGTATCTGAACGAAACATCGTTCACCAAATCTCCACACGCTATCTAAGTTCGTGTCTCTTCCTGTGAGTGATGTCCAGCCTGATTTACCACTGACACCAATCGAGGTTTTCATAATTATAATGGCGGCGTATCTGACAGCATAGGACCAATATTCGTTCGGTAGTCCTGAGTCGAATAACATCGTTGATACCATCCCCTTCAAGGTACGTATCATTCTTTCCGCCACTCCATTTAATTCTGGTGTGTATCTTGGTGTGATGTAGTGGTTGATCCCTGCTGACAGGTAGAATTCCCTCATATCGAGGCTATCGAATTCACCTCCCCCATCAGACCTAATCACCCTCACCCTTTCACCAAGCTGTTTCTCTAATTTCGAGATACACTGTCGAACGATATCTGACGATTCGTTCTTCGTCGTTATCGGTACGGCGAACACAATTCGACTCGCCCTTTCTACACCAACGAAGAAATATCGTTCACCTTTTATCGCCGGACCGAACGGGCCAGCAATATCGACATCCATTCCTACTCCTTCACCATCTCCTTTTAACATTGGTGCTTCTTTATTCTTCGGTAGACGTGTTATCTTGGCCTGCATACAGGCGGGACATTTATCGGTTGTAAAGGGATCGTTCTTGTAAGTGTCCCAGTCCTTCTTCAATAGTCCCTGTCTACCTAGACTCTTTAGTTTATCTACACCTATATGTCCGAGTCGCTGATGCTCAGATTCAAGTGGTGAAGTCGCCTTCGGTGTCGATATCACGATCATCGCGGCAGACATCGCTCTGCCAAATCGTACCGACCATAGTGAGTCATGTTTCCTCAAACCTAGTTTCTCTTTACCTTTACCTATCCATCCACCACTGCTGCTTAGATTCGCCTTCCATCCCCATGAGAGTAACTTCGAGAGGGATAGAAGACTTATCTTCGCTGTGGGGACGTGATGTACATCTTTCAGTACCATTTTCTGTCCTGAATCTAGTTCGAGGTTAATGTCACCTGTTTCCCAAGCCGTCATTGACTTGCCAGATGCTAGTCCGAACACTCTCGGCTCCACTAGTCTTTTAATATTCGTCATTATCGACCTGTGAGGAGTTATGTGGTGAGTAGCACCACTGTCCACTACCCAGGTGGGGATTACACGAGTGTGGCTTACATCATTAGACTCTGTAGCTAATCCCACCCACTCATTATCCTTATCCTCAACCCACGGGTTTTCAATTTCTTCGGGCCATACGATATTACTCGTGTACCCTTCTTCATCATCGAACCACGATTCTGTCGACATGGCCATCCCGGCCCACGCCTCATGTTCACCATCCAATGACGAATACATCAAGGAGGTTTTGGAGTTATCCTTGGACTGGTTCTCATCCTTCGAGACCGTATGTCCTTTCTTATTATTCTTATTATTATTATTATTCCTCCATTTCTTTTTACCTCCATCCTTTCCATCTGCGTTTTCCTTCCTGTTCGTATCCTCTCTTTTAGGTTTACGACAGTACTTCGCTAGATGTCCTACAGTGTCACAGTTATAACACTTTCTGGTTTCTTTTCTGGGCTGACCATCAGAGATATTATCTCGGTTCACCCTCATTCCTTTATTTCCTTCGACGAACATCGCGAATCCCTTCCTATTGGTTCTACCAACAGGGCGCGCTTTACGTCTCGCCGTTTCTTTATTGAAGATCGATAAGACCTTTTCCCAAGTTCTTTCCTCTGCTATGAGGGATGTTACTTCGATCTGAATGATCCTGTAGGATGGTGCTAGAATGGTATTGAGGAATAACCCAGCTCGTTCCTGTGAGTCAAACTTCAACCCTACCAATCTCGCTTCGGACATCGTCTTCGAGAAATCCTCTACATGCTTGGCCATTTCTTCGGCTGTCGCATCGTCCCTTAAGTCATAGCTAAACAACGCTTGACGGACATTCCTTTGATTCTCGATCGTCGCTGTTACATGCAGGGCTATGCAGTAGTCCCACATTTCTTTAGCTGACATCTTCTCAGATATATCAAGCATCACAGCATCCGACACTGTTCCCTTGATCATCCCCTGCGCTTTATTCTCCCTCGCTTGCCACTTTTCCCATTCCTTCCACTCTTCTCCAGTAATCCTTCTACCAGCCACTTGCCCTTCGACGGGCGTGGTAGGAGGTACTGATCCCGCCCTCTCAGCTGCCGATCTAACCCCTACGCGACCAGGTTCGGTATCATTACCTGTGACGATATTCCACACGTCACCTATCTGTAGATACACCTCGATCGACTTCCTCCACGGAGCATACGATGCTGGATCGTGGGATAACTTTGGGTGGTTCTCAAGAGAGATCTTAGACGACACAGAGGTCATTATGAGGATAGTAGAAATGGGAACTTGCCTTTGTTATGTTATACACAGAGGTATGTGGTCTTCCGACTCTTGATCTGTTAACGCTTATAATTAGATGATAATACAGAGGGGAAAAAGAGCATGCATCAATTCTACATGTCTCTATACTTATCACATTCCACTCACACGCATAAAACCAGAGACGATCGAATAAAGTTCAGAGGATAAGTTGAACGGAGAAATATTCGACGGAAGGGGTAATTATCTAACGGCGGTTCGGCCGTCCTGGCCCGATTCTATCGGCTAACATTGTGACATTCGAGTTGATCCTGCAGGATGTGTGTCAATGAATAGTGGAGAGGTATGTGAGTTGTGGAGAGATGAAAAAGAGTGTGGGGATAGAAGAGATGTGATATACACATGGATTTTACGAAGCTATCCCTTGATCACATCAGACACGTTTCAATGAGTGGAGAAGAAGAGGAGAAAGGTGTAGTTCCTTTATGGACATATGCCGTGTAATCAGTTGCGTGCGCACCTCATTGATACATTGCGCAACTACGCCAATTCTCCCCACTCATATCCTGAACAAACTGAGAATTTCGTCTTGGTGACAATGTATGCAGTTGTACCCAAAAGTACACGTTCCCTCCATAGTGAATTGCAAAGGCATCTCATACTTCCTTTCCAAACCGGTACTCAAATAGTAACAGATATGTACATCGCTTACCATTTATCTCCCGAATCCACAGACTTCCCTTTGTATCCATAAGTAGATTCAACTACATTCTACTCAGAGTACGTATTTCTATCTCATCAGGTGGGTAATTAATTCTCGTCCTAACCAAACCATCTGATAAACTGATTCTACCTTCAGAGCGGAAGTCGGAGCCTTCATACCATCCCCGAAAGATGATATGTCTTCCCAGGTCTCTTGTGTCCTCCGCCACGTCTCGATTGTCATCATCGGTTCCGTTCTCATCAATATCCATGCCATCATCACTTCCTACACCTTCCACATGACTGTTGTCACTCCCTTCATCATCCTCGCCGCTGTCCTCACCAGCCTCTTCATGAGAGGCACTATCAGCATTTTGTCCTAGGGCCTTCTCAACTGCTCCCAAAGGTAACTCATTCAATAACGTCAAGAAGAGTTTGTATGTGCCCTCAAAGTCCATGTCCTTCATGCCACCTGGAACTGGCTGATATACTTTATTGTCCCCTGAACTTTCATTTGCCTGGAAAAACAAATCTTGCAGTATTCCATAAGTTTTCTCGATTGTCTCAATTTTATTCATTAGCACACCCACCACAGAGTCAGGTAGTCTGTATCTGACCAAGACGTCTCCTTGCTTCCCATGGATAGTACACGTCCAAAAACCCTCCCTAGTTTCTCCTACCGTTACACGCGTAATTCTGATGTTGCTCTCTGGACCAGGCCGAGAACTCCAAAGCTGCTTGGTCAACTCAAAGGCCAAGTTCTCATTAGCTGAACATAAGCCATAATCCACAATCGGTGTAACAAGTAAGAGAGAGTCAAAGATGGTCTCCTGTCACTCACATAAGATTGGACTACAGTAGGGTGTCCGCATGTTGAGGGGTCTGCAATTAGCGAGTATCTCCTGCGTGGGCACAGGTAGACAAGACTCCACTTCTGGATTGTGTTCCGTTAAGTATACGTCAATGCCCCAGGGAGAATTTGGATAGAGAGTTCTTCGGACAGCAGTGTGGGTCATTACAGAGCCAATCCCCTTTGGGTTTGGCCAAAAGAACGCAGTGACCACCATGTTGTTGGTGTTCACGTTACTGCAACCCATGGTCTCTTGGTATCTAAGTAAGTTAATTTCCCAGTGATCCAAAGGATTAGTTGGTGGTGTACCAATCTGCTTCAACACTTCCCTATCTTGATGAACAAGTGCAGGCGTGAAACAAATCTTATTGTGTGACTTAAGCCTTGTAGTTTGCCTCTTTATAGCTTTCACAAGCTGAGATAACTGGTTAAAAGTGTACAGCCTTTTAGTTCCTCTATCCCAAATGAGAAGAAGTAGTGAGACTTCAAGAAGGGATGGCTTCCACATTGTCTCATAGCATGAACGGAGCAACCTCGTCGGGGTCGGGTTGGGGGGGGGGGGGGGGGGGACGCGGGCAAACATGGTTCAAATCTGCGCACGGATCATGGACATGATCCGAGTTGGCAGGACGAGTCGCGGCGGAGTATGGAAAACGTATACATTTTCATCAGGGACTGATGGCAAACAGGACAATGGGGAAAGTGATACGTGAAGTGAGCATAAATCATACGTGTCAGTAGAGAATGTTTGCTCATCGCGGAAAGTGAGATTGAAGGACGTGTGTGACGATTTCGAGGGAGAAACCGGCTTCAACTGGTTTGGTCTATGCACTGTATGGTAGTAATCCTCCTGTTAATTTGGAAAGTGTCTGATCTCCAGCCTGAATTTGAAGCAGTAAAAAGGAAAGCTTTTCACATTCCACATGACTCAGTCCATTGACTCAAACACTGAATCTCATGTGATGAATCAATTGTGTGCATTTCTAAGTCAATTATTACTTTGCATCCCATTTCATTCCTGCCTGCTACTTAAGGCGATTGTCTGTATATCAAAGAGAGTGCTTCAGAAGATTTCACAAAGTGAGCAACTCTTTCTCTTCTGTTTCAGGAGGGGCACCAATGAGCCATCGCTCTAACCCAGCCCGTGGTACTCGATATTGATCAAAATCTACCCCCAAATCCCTGTCAAAATCAGAATCTTGGATTGTTCCACCCTCTGGATGGCTGATTTTCACTATCCCAAGGATGAAACGATACACACTTGCTAAAGGATCATATGATTGTTCTTCATATTCACCTTCTCCATGCTGTGCATCCAGCACTGCAGAGCTGCAAAAATAGGAACTTGACATCTCAAGCAAGCCCATGGCATGCTGGATGTCAGGATCACGGGTACCTGGTTACGGGAGTGTAGTAGTCGTACTTCTTTTCCATTACCATGTCCTCTCCTACTACCCCTATTCCGTTTTCTCACACCACATGATACTTTTCCTCGATCCCCGTGTCTCATATCGATCTCCGTCTTACTTCGCTCTTCTACCCCATGTCCATTTCCGTCTTTACTCCGTTACATCGGTATCACCCCGTTCCCCTTTTCTATATAGATGCAGTCTATTTCCATAGTCCCCTTGTCGAATGTATTTTGTGTTCTTTAGTATTATCTTTCGCCACTCGATCTCAATAACCTTTCAGGTCTATTAGATCTTCTACATCAATAGGTTTGTCCCCTACGAGGCCTCTACAGCCATAGCACAAGTGACGCAGACTATCTACAACGTCTGGTCCTGACACTGGATATCCGGACTCCAAATCCTCTCGATTGCCACTTGTCTCGGCGGATCAAATTGGACAGGTTCACCTGTCACTACTGACCTCCCATGAGCTGTGTATGACTTATAACCATTTACGGACTCCTTAACAGACCAACCGTCAACAATCATCCCCGGCCTTTCTACCAAGCTTGAGAAGAGCCTGCTTGCTTCCCTTGCGCAAAACGGAAGGGCTGAATGTCAACAAAGCCAACCTCTGACCTCTCACAGCCGCATAGAGCTGGATGAGGGCCTTAGAGTAACAAGCCTTTTAGGTTATCAGGGGAGGATAATTGCCTCTGTCCACTCACATAACTCTGGTTCAGTTCTGTCACCTTTGTATTCTCCATGAAGCAAAACTCTCAAGTCGTCTGAAACAGGTTCCCACATCCAGTTAGCCAAATTAGGGACATCTGTTGTCAACCAAATTTGGCTGCAGATACGCTCTCCTTGGACATCCAAAGTCATATGAGTCAGGGTACGACTGCGCGACGGATCAAAACCTTGGAGCAAGGCAGCAGATGTAAGATTCTCTTGTATTGCCATGAACGTTTGGTCCTCTGATGTGTCTTGTCTTGTATTCAAGTTAATGGGTGGCAAAGGCCAGAATGATGTACCAAATAGGTCAACTTGACCAAGCCTTCTGTGTGTCATGACTGGGTTTTGAGTGACCAAGGAGGTCCGGACAAAGGTTCTGACCTCGGTGACGTGTTGCTCACTTTCGACGTATTTTCCGACCCCTTCCTCCTTCCCCCCGGTCCGGCGTCGCGGGCAACCATCATACCGTGAGTATGGATATGTCTTCCAATGAAGAAGAATGGAGCGTGTATGAGGTCAAGAAGAACAAAGTGGGAAACCTCGTGAATACTGACCGTCATATATCCATTGCAGCGCTGGCGCACGGCCGTAACGGACAACACTTGTTCATGAGATATGGAACATCTTTCTATGTCATGAAGTTGAAATGCACATATCTTGTATCATTCCACTTCTGAATCCTACCTCGCTTGTATCTTTTTCAACTCCTTCTTCCTATCTCCCCCTGAATGTCAGCGGACAAGACTGGGCCGCAATGGTCCGTTTGTCAGTGACAGATTTCCCCTTGCCTCCGTTTTTGTTAACAGCTATGCAAAAGTGGGGATCCCCAATTGCATCCGTGCTGGTTGTCCTATTTCCAACAATTTTGTCCATTTTGCCCATTTGTATCCTTCTGTGAGCACCAGTCAATATACTTTGGTTTCTGCATATGTTTGGAATATGATAAGTAAAGAGACCAGTAAAAATAATGCATACTATTTCCCCCTCTAAATCGTGGTCTTTCCACAAGCGAGGATCAATGGAGTCGCAAACACGGACTTCAACCTCTTTCTCATCACAGGGGAACCAGGGGTCCTCCAACATAAGTCCTCCTTGGTCATTGTTCTACTCACCAGAGCAAGACAAATCCCTCATGGAGATACCAAAGTTGCTGGATCAGAACAAGGCCGACTCACCTGAGATGCGGAATGGCGAGGTTATGTACACGTCAGTGGATGGCAGGGGGCAATGAAGCATTCAGTGAGAATTTCTAAAAGCAAAGGGACAACAAGCAATTACACAGCTTAATGCCATGCATCATGTCACAGCTCATCCTCTTTCAATCATTGGGTATACGGATAATCCTCCACTATGACAACAGCTTTGTCTAGAACCCAACAACTCCAACTCCATTCCTACTTCCGGACATCGTGTCTTCGTCGTCGAGAGAAAAAAGGGATCGCGGGTATTAGTCGAGACAACCGAGTTTGATATCTCTCCTGTCAACCCAGATGAAGAGACTGTGTTCCTGCCGTCTGTGGAGCTTGTCCTAACGGGCTAGCCGCCACCTTCTTTCCTCGTCTGCCCAATAAAGTAGCATTCCCCAAATCCAGATCGAACCCTTGCTTCGCCTCCCTACCTCGATCTCTCTGACCTGCCCGACCGTCGTACAACACCGCCTCAGCCTCTCGTCGATTTGCACCTCCACGTCCAACATAATTGGTCACTGGCGTTTCTTTGATTCCAGCCGCTGCATTGGCAGCGGCCCTACCTCGATGTTCTTCGATTTGTCGCGCGACGGCTTCACCGTGTTTCCTCCGAGCTTCTTCGACTTGTGCTTGCTCGTCTACGTCTTCGTCTTCTTCATTGAGACCGTGGAGGAAACCTCGAGTTCCAGCTCCGCCAGGTCCGTTATAAGCTCGTCGACGAGCACCTTCCTCTTCCATTCGATGCACGGCGTAGGTGACGTCGAAAGCCTCTTTAAGAGCGGTAACACCCGGTGAACGACCTTCGCGACCGCCAGCCCGCATAGAAGCTAGTAGCGGTGAATCGAGAGGGACATTGGATTGAGGAACAGTGAGACGGGTGGAAGGAATGGGAGGTTGTGCGGGAGGAACCTCCTGAACTGTCAGCTATGATCGCACGTGCAGAAAAGCAACTCACTTTGACCCATGGATGGGCAAGGAATTCATCGATGGTGTATCGCTGAGCAGGATCGACACAGAGAAGATGTGTGATAAGGTCTTTGGCGGATGTTGATATGTCATCCCACCAAGGGCTGAGGAAAGTGTAGTAGCCTCTGGCAACTTTTTCAGTCAAGACATTGATAGACTCGTCGTAGAAGGCTGAATGGTAAGCCTGAGGCAACGGGTCAACGGAGACGGGAACATACGAGGGAAACCGCAGAGTAACGTGTAAAGCACACAACCTAACGCCCACATGTCGACAGACTTGCTATACCGCTCGTCCTTTACGATCTCCGGAGCCGTGTATCCGACAGTACCACAAGGTGTCATTGTTTGCTCGTCCCACACAATCTTGGACAGACCAAAATCGGCAATCTTAACTCTGCCGATACCACCACCTCCGATACCAGGTCGGAACTCTCCTTCATCCTCCTTTTCTTCGTCATAAGGACGATGGATCGGGTGACGAGAAGGAACGATAGGTATGCGATCGAATAGCAAATTCTCCGGCTTGATGTCGCTTGAACATCAGCTGAAAGTCTTTCTCCGTCGGAATCATCAGACTCACCGATGGACAACGCCACGTTCCTCATGGAGGTATCGAATGCCCTGGGCAACCTGTACGATCACATGTCTTGAGAGAGCTTCGGAAAAGTAGGTGAGCTTGACAATTTGATGAAATAATTCGCCCCCCTCCATCACTATCACATCAGTAATGTTTGTGACGATACGGATATGAAGCTCACATTCAAGGACCAGGAAGTAGTGTTCGTCACTCTCGAAAAAGCTGAGCAATTTGACTATGCCAGGATGATCTATACCTCGCATGATTTGAACCTCTTTGAGGATATTCGCACGCTGGATGACGTCAGCTACTTCCTTTACAATGTGGACAGCCATGGACAGTCCTCAACACCGCTTGCACTCCACCAGCCGTGACGGGTATACAGCATACTCCCGCCGCTCAAGGGCCAGCGGTCGTGAGTGCCAACGGATAGGAGAGAATAGAAGGAGCGAAGAGAAAACCAACCTCGGTAACACGCGGCCTCTTTTTGAAATTTGCATTGAGGTGCTTGTTGCCATGCTAACGGCGTGTCAGTCAAGTTTAAAGATGGTGAGAAGCCACAGACAAGACATCAGATGAAGGAAAGACCTCTGCCGCCTTGATCCCGGCCTGGCCAGAGCGCGGGAGACGACAGCAGACCCGGGACTGGGAATTCGTGGACAGATAGAAAAACAGAAGACGGTGCCTCACCTGAGACGAGTTGAGCTCGTACTTTCTCACCACCTTGACTGCAACTTTCCTGCCCGTGGCGATCTCGACTGCCTTGTAGACGTTCGAGAAAGCACCATCTCCCATCTTTTCGACTAACGTGTAATCCTCGAGACCCTGCTTGGTCAACACGCAACTTCAAACCCGACATTGACAAAAAGACTCACCTCATAGATGGGCATCTTTTGCTTTGCCTGATTTTCTTCCGCCACTATCAGTTCCGCCTCCTGGCGATATGTCGGCGAAGTAACAGGCACCTTACGGCCTTGTTGACCGGCATGGACTTGCCCGGAGATGCCTTGCACAGGCATTTCGTCGACAGGTTGCAGAGGTTGCTGTTGAGCAGCAGGAGCGGCGGCACGAGTACGGCCGTTTGAAGGCTGAGGTTGGGCGGAAGTAGGTTGAGAGGCGTGTTTGCCGTGTCGAAGGATCTCTGCAGAGTCAGGATTAAGAAGCCAAATGGAGTCAAAGTCGTCAAAGTAGCCGAGGGGTGAGGTCGGGATACGTCTCCGAGAGCCTCCAGTCTTAGACACAGGTATTGATAGTGGTGTGGAAGAAGGTGAAGGCCGTTTGAGGACCTTGGAGGCATGATGTAATTGGCCACCCGGACATGACGTCGGGGGTGTGTAAATGGGCGAGAGAAGCTTTGGTGAAGAGGGATAGAAGGATAGAGATCCTCGATAGGATATTGATGGGGTGACATGGACCATGGGCAAAACATCGAGCTCAGACTAAATATTGAGAATGTGTGTGAGGCTTATGAAGAGGACAGAGCGCGGTGATAGCTTAAACAACGTTGGTCAGGAGGATAAAGGAGCGGGGTTCCAGAAAGGACAAGACGTAATCGCTGACGTCAAGAAGGAGGGGTTGAGTTGTGCGACTCCGAAACTCAGAAGCGGGTCTGCAGGCAAGCAAGCGGGATGAGTGGTCGGACAAATCTATCCTAGACTTTCACAGCTTTAAAATGAGGATGGGAAATACCGTGACGTCTGATTGGAAGAGGCCAGCCACACTTCCGAACTCTCGGCCACTCGGGCGTGTAGTGGAGTGATGACGAACGTTGGGATTTGAGTCACTGAAAATGACACCGGAGATAATGTTCTTGTCCAAGTGCACAAGCCAATATGGAAGCTATCAGATAGAAGGAATAAGAGAAGACTCACGTTTGAAGCTTGAAAGCATTTGGTCGTGCAAATGGGACTCTTCGAGTTTTTTCAATGCAAGTTGATAATCGTCTTCCACTGCACCTGCTCCTGTGTTTCTGTCTCGTCCGGTTGGTGTATTGACAATCGAAGATTGGGTCTTGTCTGACGAATTATTTGTGAGAGAAGTCAGTGACCGTGGGAGTCCAAAACTTGCAGGACTCTCGATTCGATCGAGGGGAACGAGAAGTGAGGGTGACCGGAGGGGAGGAGTGGGAGTGCTTCCTTCTGAAGGAGAACTGAGAGTTGTGCCCGATGACGCGACCTCTCGGATGGGTGGGAGAGTGTGTTGGAGATGTATTGTGGCTCGATTGTAGCGGGTTTCGTATGGTCAAGCTGAATATTTCAATTGCCAATTTCAATGTCGAGTAGACCAATGTATCAAAGGTGACATGTATGATTTGATTCAAGAAAATGATCGAGATGGAATGGTAATTGAACAGCAGTGTCGAAGAGTAGTGGCGGGTTGTAAAGGCAGTGACGATGAAATGACGTCGTTAAAAAGAGACCCACTGTCAGCTGAGAGTCAAAATGAAGTAGAAGGGATCTTGCTTACAAATGCACTTTGGCCAGCGACGAGGACCGTATACAGCCTGATCTGACGTTTGAGGATGTTCTTTGGAAGAACTTTGATTGGAAGACGGTTGAAGAATGGTTGATAATGACGATGAAATGAGGAGCGAGGTCAAGTCGGAGTGAAAAGTAGGTAGGGAGAACGATGACGTTGTGTGCGCCCCGATACGATCTTGTGCCGTGATAAATGTCGATGTCACGGGTCAAACTGCTTTGATTTCTCTGAACGATCAAGAGAAGTATGTGGAGTGGATGTCAAGAGATGGTTTGTGTCTATTGTCCAGAAGAATGGGACAAGTGACGATGATATAAAGCGAGGGGGGGAGAGGGGATATGAGAGAGGGGAGTGGGTGGGGAGGTGACAAGGAGGAGCGGATGACGTCAATTAATTCCGCGGGAAATTCAACACGAGCTGTGCGTGGCGATCTGTGGCGCAGAACCGTAAGGCAGGCGGGTGCACGGTGATCGGTGACGCCATGACGATAACTCTGCACTTTCTATCTTAACTACTCGTACACCAACATGATGAATGCAAGATATATATCTCTACTCACCGCAGTCTGCAAGTCATGGAGAGCGTCTTAAACTGAGACGTCAAAAAAAAGCCATTGACTTCTCAACAGTTACCTCAAAGGTCATATGCCTAAATTCGAGATCCACTCCGCGACCCTCTTCTCAACCAACATCAACGCCTTACTGGCCAAGGGATCCTGTAGGCTACCACTAGGGGCTAAAGAGAGCGATACATGAATCTGGTTCCCAGGGAATTTACGTGCTAGAGATGGTCAGCGGTAGTACTATACAAAGAAATCCACATACCCAATCGCTGAGCTATAGGCTCTGACTCGCCCGTTGAACGATATAATGCGGTAGATGTTATTGGCATGGACTGTTATCAGCCACTTCCTAAGATTACCTCGATACTTCATAACTATGAGACCCCGTTGAAGCCATATTCATACCCTGGAACGCCTAGCGTCTTGAGATCGCTCAAGGACGCGTGTTGGTAATTCACACATGATTGCAGCTTGATAGAATGGTTGGTCTGGTCTCTACGAACCATATAAAGATCTGTTCTAGACTTCGGGGGAGAATAGAGGCTCGAAAGTGAAAGAGGCGTATGGTGGTCAATCAAGAATCAATCGTACTCACCCCTCTAGCCGGCATGGCAACAGCCCATTCCCCCGCCAGCTTCTTCTCTGACATATGTCCCTCCTCCCCTTGCTCATTCTCCAAGCTTCCATTGGCCGCACTGGAAGGAGGACCAGAACCTAGCCAGAGGAAATACGTATCTTTCAGTCTGGTAAGATTAGCGGAGAAGGAAGGTGCGCCAGGAAGGGGTGAAGGAAAGTAAGTGTGATGGGTCGTTATTTGTGGTTGGAGGATGTCGTCCATGATACCCAGCTAGCAGCTGGGATCAGTTGAATTCTATTGGGGTAGGTCTCACTCACTTTAGTGACGGTTTGGCCTCCAACCTCACAATCCTCAATGGGTATCAATCCTCAACGCGTATGGACCAAGTAGCCTAAATAAATAAATAGAAAGAATGTATTTTGTCGAGAGTAAAGTGAAGCTTCTTGCTGTGGAGCCCCGCACAGACCCCCTTCACCCCTTCTCCACACCCTCTTTCTAACCGTAACTTACTTAATCGTACTGAACTTTACACTCTCAATCATCTTATAACATCAAATAACTTGAGTAGCCTACGTATACAGGACAAAGTCACAATGGCAGAGCTCACACCTCCATCATCAAACAATAATACACCTCTTCGTCCTTCCGACCCAGATTCCGATCCTCCTGATCCTCCTTCACCCACATTAGGCAATCGTCCGCCTCATCCACTAGCCATGTCCACCAATTATTCTCCTCAGATGCAAGATTCACCACCTCTTTCATCTCCTTCAGGACACATAGATATGGATACTCCTGTTGGATACACAGGTGCTGATACACCACTCGGATCTGACGTGGAAGATGGAGAACGCGGTAGGATGATGGATGTTGGAGAAGGAGAGGAAGGGATGGATTTAGATCATGTTAGTTCTCGTTCTTCACAAGGAGAGAAAGAAGAAAAGATGGAGGTTGATGGAATGGGTGAAGAGGGGAAAGGTAAGAGGAAAGGAAAAGGAAAAGGGAAAGAGAAACAAAAGGAAAAACATCATAAGGTTTGTCAACATTGCTTGAATTTACTCTGTAATAATTGAGGGTGTCGTGAAGGAATATATGAAGACAACGTTCTGACTGATGAACAGGCTAGAGCGAAAGGTAAAGAAGGCGATATGTATGAGAGTGAAATTGTGGAGGGGTGGAATAAAAGTCAGTCATCCTCTTAGTCTTTTCATCCTCCCCATGCAGGATATGGGATGACTCGGCAAACAAAATCATGCTGGATAGTGGACGAGAGATAACAACTCCCAATACTGATATGGCAGAATTCGGAGATGTCTGCGCACGACCATCCCCAACTGTGGCATAGAATCACACCATCCTTCCCTGTCAAGCCTCGTCTGATCATCTCCCATGATCGTGTGGAACGTGAAGTGGTACTGGTGCTGGCGAGAAACTCTCATGCCATGTGGATTCTTCCTTGTTACTCCGTCTCCAGAGGAAGCAAAGTGCGTGATAGTATCGTACTCTACGACTAGATACTCTATCGCAGAATGAATCTCATGCGCCAAATAAGATGACCATGCATGACCAATCATCTTCCCAAGATCGCCCACCATCCTCCTTCTTTCTTCTCAGCACCTACCTTCCCTCCTTCTTTGTCGTTTGTATTTAGAAGTGCTCGAGATGATATTTGGGAGGGTTGCAAATCGGTCGAACCTGAAGATGGCTTCTGTCCCTCCCCCTTATCTTGATCCCTCATAGCACCTATATGATCCTGCAGGACTCGCATGCCACTCGTCGTACCTCCTAACAAAGAGCCCATAATTAGAGCTCTCATGAACAATTGACTAGGTAGTCGATCTCGTCATCAGTTCTGTTCTTGACATAGTCGGCAGCTAGCGCTCCTTAATCGTGCATCTTCCATAAAACCCTGAACCATAGCCTCCGGGTCACAATAACATGTACATGTCGTGATCGAAGAGGTCACTTGACATGATGAGCATATGGAGAGAGAAGGGAACAGAAGGAGAGTGGAAGAGACAGGAGTAAAAAGAGAATGAAGAGGAAACGGGAGTCGAAACTTACACAAAACACCAACTCCAAAACCCAAGACCAAACCCGCTATAGCACCATCTTGCCATTTCACAACACCTTTCCTCCAACCACTCATCCGTTGTTCTCCATTTTCCATCCCTAAATCCTCTCTCGTTCGAGTGATTTCAGAATTGTCCAGCTCTCCCTTCCTCCCAGACGAAGAAGATTCTTTACTTTTATTCTCCCGTATTGATTTTCCAGGAGGTCCAAGTTGATAAGAAGGATCAAGTGTAAAGATATTCTCTCTCATCCATCCGACAGATTCATCCAATATGCAAAATGAGGCTGTTGCGCTTCCTAAAGCTAAAGCATGACGTGTTCCGGATATACCGGCAGCATAGAGAATACGATAATTTCGGGTTTTGGTGTAAAAGTACTGTCATGTTAGTTTTTCACTTTCCCCTCTGTCTCCTCATTTCCCAGGTCACGTCCTGCATTCTTGTATATCACCTCTGTTTTCTCTACTATGACTGGAACCATGATGATCATTCTTGTCTTTTAATGCTATGACTTGTGCAATTTGAACATATCATTCGGATGGGATAACGTGGGCTTTGGGGAAAGGGAATGAAGAAAGAGAGAGAGAGAGAGGAGAGCAGAGGTCATAACGTTGGAGGAAAAAAGAGCATTCGGTAAACACATACCCATCCTTGTATAGTAGTAGGTAACCTATGTGCATTCTCAGCCAAAAATCTCAACCTAGCTTTCGATCCTCCTCTTGAAATACCAATCAACATTCCTAACATGGCCGAGCATGGGGGTAAGATGAGCAAAGAACGGGGGATATGTAATGATATTTTTTCTTTGTATGTCGATGGACCTGCTGTGGGATCTTCGATAGAAGTAGACATGTTGATTTCTTTTGATCAGCCTTTCGAATATAGAGGAAGATGTCAGTTGTAGAAAGATGACCATGGACAGGGACGGACAAAGTTCCTACTTTCACAATCTTAGGAGAAATTTCGGATCCGGAATTCTCGATCACTTCCGTTCGCTGTCACCGGGCCAACCTTCCCATCGGCCATCGGACCGTCGCCATCGTCTTCGCCTTTGTTTTGTCTTGTCAGTGAGATGAAGCGAAAGATCTCCGATGATCACGCGGAAGGGAATATAATGGGAGAATTGAGTTTGCAAAGAAGTGAGATAGAAAAAAAGAAGAGAAAGAAGAAGAAGAAGCAAGAGGAAAGTAAAGATGATATTGTGGACAGAGATGAAATGGACGAATTTCAACAAGCCACCAAACCGACTTTTATCGATAAATACAGAGTTGATCTAGGTCATGGAGCTGATGTGTTTTATCAGCCCAATGTGAGTCATCATCGATCGTCACGATTAAACAAGTACTACAGCTGGCGTAACCAGGTAAAGGAGCTGAAGGTTCAGTTCATCGATCGTGATGTCGCTCAAGAGTGGTACGATTCCCTTCTCGAGTTAGACACATGGTGTAAGTATTTTTGTGGCTCATTCATCACATTCTTCGTCCTACTTGAGGCTCGCAATGATTTCTCTTCATTCTCATCGAAAAAGAAGATAAAATCGCTCTTTGGACGGATGACGATAGTGAAGAACACCATGAAGAATTATAAGGTCTGATGGCTAGATCAACCCATGCTTAAACTCTACGGTCGGACTTTCCCCCAATCTAGACAAATAGCAGCCTACTCTATCTATCCTAATACCTCTCTATCATATTCCGGAACGAACATCACTATGCATCATCCCTTCCCTCCCATTCTCGAAACTATGCGTCAACGTCTGGAACAAGAACTCGGGGTCAAGTTCAATCATTGTATGTTGAATCGATACGATTCAGGTGATGTTTACATTGGGTATGTCTTCCAACTTTTCTCTCCAAATTGATGATTATTGATAGAGGAGAAAACATTCAGATAATTTGAACAATTTGGTCATTGCCAGTATCAGTCTTGGAGTTGAGAGAACGTTCGTGATGAGTCCTCGGATACCCAGTCGAAGGAAGGGTGTGATCGAAGAGGATGAGGGGTTGTTGGGGGGGAGAAAAAGTATGAAGTGGAAGTGAGTATCTTACAAATTACTTTAAAATGACTCATCTCCACTCTATCATCGTGTTTAACGTGTGAGCGATGGACGAGGGATTTTCGAAAATAGAGCTGATGACAGACTTGGGAATGGAAGTTTGGTCATTATGCAAGCTCGGACTCAGGAGTTTTGGAAGGTAACTGTCCCTCAAATTTGGTGTAGCCCAAGGCTGACAAATAGCACGAGATACCTAAAGAACCCAAAATCAAAACAGGAAGGATATCATTGACTTTCCGGCAACTGGTCTGATCCGACGTTGGGTATTCCGCAGGGTTTCGGAGGAACATGAGTGAACATTTGGCAGATATACATCACATTGCTACTTATACGAAATGTTGTTTGTACACACAGATACCTTATTGATTCCTTTCTTCAGACCTACTGAACTTTCTTCTTCAAGTTGTTCGAAGCTGTCCCGGGCTTGTTACGGTTTTGGTAGATGACAACACCGACGACGACGAGGGTGAGAACGACGATGTTGGCTGATGGTGAGCGCAGCTCTGATGATCGCGTTCAGTTGGAAACTCGGTGAACGTTCAGCGACACACATAGGCTTTCCTCAAGAAGTATGGGTTGAATGATGAAGGGGTGAGGGGGAAGGGCGATAGGAAGAGCGGGATCAGACTCACAGAGAACAAAGTGTACCGATGCACCTAGGAAACCAGCGATACCCTCCAATACTCCCCAGAAGAAGGTGAACACACCATATACGAGGGAGTAAATGAGATGAAAGAAAGATTGGATGACAGCGAGGATGCTCTGAATGAGACCCTAAGATGTCAGCGAATGATCATGCGTGGTTATGAGGAGCAGAAAAGGAATGTGTTCATTGGGCCAGAGGAGTAGTAGCGGGTGGAGGCAAGAGTAAACCTAGCGAGCTCACCTCGACGGTATGAAAGATTCCTTCGATGAAGTTGGCCATGATGTGATGTTTTGCTATGAAGAGGAATGAAGTTGAAAAGAGAAACACAATGCGAGACCGAGTTTTGAAGAGGCTGGTTGAACGAGGTTTGCCACCCGATTCCTATGACGTCAACACCACGTGGTACCCTGCTCGTCGGCGAGCTCCACCAGTTGATGGCGGCGTTTACCGGCGTTACAACACGGTGGCGAGATTACTTCCGTCCGGTTTTGCACATCTGTGTGTACTCGAGCTCACTCGTTACGAAAACTCGAACCTCGTATTCCATACCCATACCCCTTTTTCCTCCTCTCAACATCCCTTTAAACCCCCTTCCTCCCCCGCTCTCTCAATCTCTCATCCGTATACCCTACAGAGCCGATGCCCCTCCTCAAAACTCAACCTTTCCGACCATTCTACAAAAGGTCATCAACTTCGGATGCACAACGAGGCAGGCCCTTCCAGGCCTTCGACTTATCGACAGAATCCTCACAACGGTCCTCATCATCCCAACTCTTTCCGTCCTCCGAGGAGAGACGATTATCAACGAGAAGATCGATCCGTCAATGGTCATCCGAGATCAGACGTGAGTTTATTTTTGTCCCTATTTGTCAGACCCTCATATCAAAATGAAAAGAAAGAGAAATCATGTTGACGCCTTTTAACAGCTCAGTCAATCTCATAATCTTCCCTTTCCTAATCCTCGGACTCGTTCTCCACCAATTAGGTCTTCTTTCAGACCTCCCTCATCTCTCTCACGAACACCATCACCCAATAGAAGAAGTTTTGATAGAGATAGGGATAGAGGTCGACCAGATTGGGGAGAATATAATCGTACTTTCGCAGAAAGGGACCGTGCGTCTAGATCTATAAGAGAATCTTGGTCTGTAAGAAGAGATGAACCTAGATCAGAACGTATACCACAAAGAGGTTTTCGACCATCTCAACATACACCACCTAGAGGTCCTAGAAGTTTACATGCACCTAGTCCACCTCCTTATTTAGGTACGAATATACCAGGACCAAGATCATCTTTACCTAGAGATGAAAGAATTCCACCATGGGAAGAGAGATCACAAAATCGAGATCGACCTCGTGATTTTAGGGATCCCGATCGTCCACTTTTGTTACATCAACATTCTGCAAATTCTTCCCCTGAAGGGAAACCAACAAGGTATCCGAGATATCGACGTGGTTCTTCGAGTCCTGCAGATACCAAGAAACTTCCTACCAGTAATGGTCCAGTAAAAGGGTTGGAACTTAAACTTGGGAATGAATCCGTCAATCAGAATGACTTGGAGGAAGGTGAGGTTGTATCACCTGTGAAAGGAGAGAGGGGAAGATGGCATGATGATCGTTCACCTACCATACCATCTGGACCTAGATCTGAAAGATGGCAACCTCCAAGACGAGATATTCGACGAATACAACAACCACCTTTACGGTCACCGACCACCTCTTCAACGGGAACTAGGAGAGTGGCTAGTAGTGGTGAACCAGAGAGGGATGGATTATATCGACCATCACCACCTAGAAGACCTCGAGCCATGTCTGCAAGACCTTCAACACCTCCTATCACACCGACAGATCCGTTACCTAGACTCAGACCGCAGCCTCCAGATCAACCCTTCGTGGCGACGAATCGAACACTAGAGTCGTCGTTGACAAAACCGCATCAGATTGGAAAACCTGACGACCCCGAGAGACGGCCGGTGACCCCCACTTTACCTTCCCAATCTTCCAAACAGGTGACCCCAAGCAGAGGACTGAGCATCCGAGTTCCGCCCAGAGATCATCGTCGAGCTTCCAGCGTACCTCTCTCGGCGGGATCTAGACCTGCAACCCCGCTATACCCTCCGCCGGAAAATTCGACTTCACGTCCTACGACCCCTACCCACTACGTGGTGCAGTCTCAGTCACTTCCGTCGTCAATAATTCCTACAACGGAACCAGTGCTTCCCGCCGGTGTTCTCAAAGTTGAAAGTTCAGACGTTGCAGTGGGTGATATAGAACGGGAACGACACTCCGGAGATATGGATCCTCCACTCGTCGAAGAGGTAGTAAAGGAGATGTTCATTGTGGAGATGGCGAATACCTCGATCACCAACGTCAAACCCGCGGATCAAGTCACCGTTACCGAGTTAATATCGCAGGCTGAACAGATAAACGAAACGCGGCAAGATGTCCGCATGACTCCGCCCCGCGAACTGGATATCTCGTCTCTTGCACCTTCAGTGATAGACGTACGGCATGACATCTTGGTGTCAGATCTTCGTCCACTTGATGAATCCGTATCTCGACCATCGGTGACTTTTGAAACGACACCAGCAGGTGCTGAGCACCCATCCCCAGATCAATCTCGTGGTTCTTCGCCCAATGTCCAAGCCACCATCTCTGTCACTACCACAGAAGTACTTGATCAGGCGACTCAAAACGTCACTCTCGTCCCTCCCAGTCGCTTCCAGTCTGTCTCCCCCGCACGTAAGACAATCGCCGAACGACGCGCAGTCAAGCTGCCCCCTACACCCACACCACTGTCTTCTCCTTTCGCTGGCCGGGTATCGAAGGATTCTTTCCCGACTGCTGACTCCATACAAACCAACACTGATGCAGGCACGGAACCTGCCACTACTGGATTGGACGACGCGGGCAAGATACCTCAAGATGAGATTATCAACGAGCACTCAACAGGAGTCCTTGACCAGTCCTCCACTACATCTCATTTATTAGCCGCTGTCGAGAAACTCCCAAGTTCCGAACCGGCGATCGACAGTATACTGGGTTGGAATACAGCCGCTGCTCCTCTCGGCCCTCTTGTACGAGTGAAGGACCCGGGTGATTGGATTATCCAAGAAGACCCTGTCGATGCACCTCAACTACCATCCGTCGTCCGTTTCTTGCTGGGTGAGGAGATGTCTGCGACGCTTCAATTGTCCAAGCAGACTGCGGAGTATCTGAGGTTGTACGACAAGTGGAAGAAGATCTGGCAGAAGTTAGAGTCTCTGATGGAAGAGAGAGGACCTGCTCCGTCGGATTTATACGACTACCCTCTCCCTGAAGACGAAGAGATTCAACCACTTGCTCCTCTCACCACTCCGCTAGCCGAAGAAGTCTCCCGAGGTAGAGGAGGTCGTGGACTTCGAGGAGAATATATCAATTCTGAAGCTCAACTGAATGCCGTGTTGATGATGTCCGCTGAAGAAGTTGCGAATGATCCTGAAGAACGAGCTCGACATGCGGCGGCCATCATTCCTGACATGCTCTCACCCCCTCGGTATAGGTACGACGACACCAACGATCTGGTTGAAGATCCTTTGGCGTTTTACGATTTCTCCGACACACGTGCACCGGTGTGGACACATGCGGAGCGTGAGACTTTCAGGAAGAAGTTTATCAGTAATTCTCAAGCTGGTAACGCGAAGAATTTCGGAAAGATTGCCGAAGCGATTCCGGATAAAACGCCAAATGAATGTGTGGTATTTTACTATTCGACGAAGAAAGAGGTCGACTATAAACGGCTGAGAGTGGGAGGGGCAAAACGTGTGGTGGAGGCGAAGAAATCTGCAAAGAGTTTGTTAGGAGATATCAATGCTAGCAATCAAAAAGAAAAGGCAAAAGCTTCTTCTGCTCAGACGAAGAATGTTGGCACACCTGTCAAACGACCTGGAACACCAGCTGGAAGACCAATGTCGAGCACGATGGAAATGACCCCTGTTGATAAACCCACCACCGGAGTCACTGGGTCAGGTATGGGAGAGAGGAAAACTCGTGCAGCTCCGAAACGTAGACGAGTGAGCCAAACACCTGATACTCGAGTCTTGACGACTCCTGTGGAGACACCAACTGGTGAGGAACCAGGTTCACCGGCTAGGAGGTCTGGGAAGAAACGTCGTACTACCCTCATCAATCCTCTCCCCCAGAATGTGGAGGTCCAAGATGTCTCAATAGATGAAGGAACACTCATCGCTTCTTCCGTGACTTCTCAAAATACCGAGAAACCAAAGAGAACGACTACAAATTCGTATTGGTCCGTCGAGGAGAAGAAACGGTTAGAGGAATTAGTCGCTATACACGGACCAGATTCGAGGATTGTCGCAGCTGGTTTGACGGGTAAATCTGAAAAACAAGTCTCAAATTTCTTACGTGCCATGAATAAGAAACAAGGAAAGATTTCTTCGTTGAACGGTCAAACTCCACCGATGTCGACCATTCCACTTGCTCCTACCAAACCTACAGGTCCAACATCCGTCACACCTTTACCTCCAATCTCCTCTCACACATCAATACAAGGGATACAAAGAGATGGAATGAATAAATCGGATCAAAGGGGAAGATCAATATATGATATTTATCCTACTACTCAACCTCGTATGGGTATCTTTCCACGACCTCCTTCACATCCTCTCACTCAAACATCCAATCCTACACATTCAACAGTTCCCAATGGTCAATCCAATATCCCAATTTCCACCGAAAGAACCCCTTTGATGTCATCAACACCGACAATATTGGAATCACCAATAAGAGCTGTTTCAAGACCTGGAGGAATGAACATTGCCAATTTGTTAAATGATTCTCCTCCTCCTTCGAGTAAGAAGAATGGTGATGATGAATCTGATACTACGGATGATGATTTACCAGTGTTGCCTAGACCTGATTTGAGTAGGTATAGAAGTCAACCTTTAGGGTATTGGGGTGGGTATACGCAAAGTGGGCAGGGTGGATCTACAGGATTACCTTCAAGTGTACAAGGTGGACAAGAAGGATTGATCGGACAAGGAAGAGATTATAATAAATCACAAACTATACAACATCCTCATCCACCTCCATCTTGGGAAAGACAAGGATTGGCGGGAATTCAACAAGGAAGATCCTCTTCTTTTCAAGGAAATGGAGAAAGATCTTCAATGAACGAATGGAGTTATGGTAGACAAAGACCTTCGATACAGGCTCAATTGGAATCTCAACTTTTACCATATACACGTAATCAATCGTCTCAACCTTCATCTCGACCTTCACCACTTCTTGTTGCTTCTCAGTCACCTCAATTGCCTCGTCAGTCTTTACCTTCAATTCACACGCAACCCTTGGTCAAGCCGGTAGCCCCCGAACGACCTCAAAATCGGTTTGATGAGGCTATACAATCCCGACCTCCTCCGGAGTTGGGACGACCGTCCATAGCACCCGCTGAGGAAACGCAGTGAACAGTTGGAGAAGATTGACACATGCCTCGGTAGTACTCTACTCGCATCTAAGCCTGTCTCTAGCCATATGGAGATCATGCGATGGACATTGTCTCCCGGACTTGAGAGGGTAATCAATCAGTCAGGTTTATCCGATTAGATGAAATCGCAGTTGCTGTCGCTGTACTCCTGTACTCTGGCTCGCAGCGAAGGACTATCAAGTACGTCCGTTTCCGTCCGGGGAAGGATCAGTGATTGCTGCTCGAGGTGAAAGTTTACAGTGAGGATCAAGACGAGAGATTGGATGGGGAATGGTAGAAGTGTGAAAGGAAAGCTGGGCGAGTGAACAAAAAGTGTAGAAAAGATAGGAAGGAAGAAGTGGGTTATCAAGGTTTAAAATCAAGGAAAGAAAGTTGGAAAAGATGTTGTATCGATTCACGCTTGGGTTTCATGGTGAAAATTTAAGGGATGCATGGGTTTAAATTGTCTTGCCATATTTTGACTGTTTTTCGCCTGATTCGATCTCCGCTTTGTTCACTCGCTCATCATGCGATCCGCATAGCGATACAATAATTCTCCTCTGCCTGTCAATGATCAATGACAGAATGTACGTCGGGGGCTGATACTCTGCTTTACGCATTGGTCATGAACAAGAGGATAACATATGAACAGTGGGTACTGATTAGGTAGGAAGGTAAAAATGGAAGAGACGCGTGGTGGAGGTCGGACGGGATCGCGTCGATCGATCGATGAATTTTAGACTTTTCACCTTTTTCTTCTTACCGCCCCATCGCTCTCAAACCCGTCTAACTCAAAGCTGAGAAGCTATCATCAGCCCTCACCAACGGAAATGTCTCTCCCTGACTCTCCCAACTCCCACACTTCGGTATATTCTATCTCCTCCGGCTCATCATACACCCCCGAAAAACCTTCTGCAAGTCGTCCCAATACCGAACCTCGAGCAAGAAGACGGACGATCAATCATGGCATCTCTTCTCATAATGAAGAACGAGGGAAAAGAAAAACGATCGAATCCGACTCTTTGCCCAGTAATAAAAGCCACACGACAAAATCGACCACATGCATTACTTCACATCATGATGAAGGACGAGGAAAGAGGAAATCGAGCGTATTGGTCCAATCCACCTCCAAGAGGAAGAAATCGACCAGCTGTAAATTATCAAACACACACGAAGGAGATGAAGATCTGCAGGATCTGGAGAATAAGAGGAGACATACGAAGGAGTATCATGGTGTTAGAGATGTGAAAGATATGCAGAGAGAGGTATTGGATTGGTTTGATCTGGTAAGGTGAGTTCTGGAAGTAGGTTCATACCTGTATATCAAACATCTCGGTCGGACAGATCTTGATAGGTTTCATAACTTTCAATCAATCTTCGAAATGATCATTAATTTTTGTCAGCCCATCCTTCAAAATTAGTTTCGAACGTCCTCTCTGTATAATGCGAATCGAAGTGGGGCGATTGAATTAATTTCTTGTCTTTTCTTGAGGCGGAAGTATCATAAGGGGGGGGGGGGGGGGGGGGGGGTTAGGAAAACCATGAGGTTGGTCATGAGGGGGGAAAAAAAGTGCTGACGGAAAGGGAAAAAAAAGGAATGCCCTGGAAAAAACCTTTAACAAAAATAAAAAAACCCCCCCAAAAAACAAACAAAGGGGGTCTTCCATTCTCACATACTGTCCCTTGATCATCCCTTTGTCCCCCGATTTTTCTTTTTTCCCAAACCCTATACCCCCCCATACAATGACCGCCCTCCTTACCCAAATCAATCTGTAATTTAATCTGGGGACCGGGCAATCCCAAAAACCAAATTTCCCCTGGTTTGCAAATTTGGGGGGAGCCCTAAATGGAAAAAGAAAAAAAAAATGATTGAAGTTTTTTATTTTCCCAAATCATGTTACAACAAACTCAAGTGAACACTGTGAAAAATTACTGGACAAGATGGATTGAAAAATGCTAGTTGAAAGATCTTGCCCAGGCGGATATCGAGGTAAGTTCTTTATCAGACTCTTCTCACGTCCTTTTCTCAAATAGGAAAACATCCTTGCCATTCACAGTTTACCCTCATCCTTTCGGCCTCGAAGTGGCGCTCAGAGGACGGGGGTGTAACCCTATATATCTGTCTGAGGGAAAGCTGATTCGTAGGAAGTAAACGCAGCATGGCGTGCGTATTTGACAATCCTTGGTTCATACCCTCACACACAGGAGGCTTGGGGTACTATCGTCGAGCTAGGAGTTTATTGGCCGGGGCGAAATCTGTCGTTGCTAAATTTGATGGTGAGTCGAATTAACACCTACCCAACCGATATTCAGGCTCGTATTTTTGAGGCCACCAATGAATCGCAGTCAATGAATCAAAACCAACGGAAGTCCTTGAGGGAGCTGATTATGACAGGTAAACTTCCAGAAGACCCTCAAGTGTTAGAGAAAGAAGTAGAAGGTGTTGGACGTTATACAGCCGGAGCTATCACTTCCATGGCGTACGGAGTTCGGACACCTATAGTTTGTTGCAAATTCATTCATTCAATCCAATCACATCGTTTCCATGTGTCATTATCGTGCTCACGCCTTCAACGACACTATACAATAACATTGCAGAGCCTGCTGTGCAGGGAGCGACTTCACTGACTACAGGTTGATGGTAACATACATCGTCTTCTCACTCGTCTCCTTGCTGTTCACGCCCCTCAAACCACCCCGGCTACTCTGAAATTCCTCTGGGCAGCAGCGGATGATCTCGTTCAAGGCTTACCTCAAGAAGAAGGTGTGGCTGGAAATTGGAACCAAGTGAGTTTTCTCTTGTTTTTGGACTATTCATGTATCAATCAGTTGACGGGAAGGCTTTGATGGAACTCGGTAGTCAAGTTTGTAAACCTGTCAATCCGGATTGTGCGGTTTGTCCATTGAAAAGTGTTTGTAATGCATATGCCGAAGTGAGTCTTCATCATCCCTCTTTACCTTACATACACCCTTCACTACCACTCATGTTCATCGTTTCGCTATGAGCTTCACCGTATTGATCACCATCGATCGATATATTGAAGGATGAAGATGACTCGTGGAGAAAGGATATTTCAAGAAGCTAAAAGATTCAGCTTTCTTCAACACCGCCAACACCTCGACCTGATGAGAAAACATGTACTCTCTGTGTACCCATACCTGACTCGAATGGAGGAAATATACCCAGTGTGACGATATTTCCCATGCGGAAAGATAAGAAGGTATCTAGAGAAGAAGAAGAGGTTGTGAGCATTGTAGAATGGTCTGGTTTGGGTGAACGGAGATGGTTATTGGTCAAGAGACCAGAGACCGGTGAGTGGTTTCATGTTGTCAAACATCCCTCTCTATATCCCTCTTGTCCACACGATCATCACAACCGATTTTTCGAAGTCTTGTCCTTACTCCTCCTTATCCACCCTCACTAAGCCTCATGACGCGCACACCTCTATCTAGCGCTTCATTCCCTTCTTTCCCTTCGACCGGTACGGACAATCCCGCTTGGACAGTTTGCAGTTGCGTGATTTATTCGACATGTCTTCAGAACCTATCACATAAATGTGAGATCCGAAACTGATGTCAGGTCTTCTAGCGGGGTTGTACGAACCCCCTTCTTGTTCCATACCTCCTGGTTCCAGTGTAGAAGATCGACATTCCATCGCTGTGGAACATCTTCGTAGTATCATCGATTTGACCGGGACGACAATGGTCAGTAGAGAAGTCGGATCGGTACCACATATCTTCAGTCATATCAATATGACTTATCACGTTCTCCATTTCACAACATCCTCTTTGACCACAGAATCGTCAGTTATGACGAAAACACAAATATCTTCTCAGACTCAAGTACCAGTGGACATATCTTTGAAGGATCCAATGATGAAAAATGAGAATTTGTCAATGGGAAAGACGGTTGCTCGAGTCTCAGAAGGACACGCGGAATGTCCAGCGGTGAAAACGTCGGATAGATCCGTTCTATGGTTAGATGAGAAAGGAGTTGAAGGTGCCAACGTTAGTACTGGAGTGAAGAAAGTCTGGGCGGCGGCATTTGGTCAATGGGGTTGTTTCTCTTCTTCTGGTCCCGAGACACAAAGTGGAAAGAGGAAGAAAGTGAAGTCGAAGATTGGAACGAAGAGGGATGAGATGATTTCAAAGGAGAAGGTGAAGATTGTGAGAAAAGTCATGATGCCTCTTATGCCCAAAGAAGTATGATCTTGCTTGTTCTATCTTATCTTGCTTTTTGTACTTTTGGATGATCTTTTAGTTGCCAGTGGATGCGATGTCCTGTACCAGGGGTATGAATAAATCCACTCGTGATGACAAGTCTGAGCCAAGAATACCAAGCCCAAGGAACGTTTTCAGGGTGGTGATCGTAACCACGCGACGTCTCCGCCGGAGAAAGCTGTGTATTTCTGTCTCTCTCTCTTTCTAACCGTGACTGTCCATAATATCAACAGGATCTCTCTTTTTCCAAAGTCCCACAAATATCCAAGTGGATCGCTAAGGAGGGAACGCTGTTGAGATCACCTCGTGATCACCCTTTGAGCATTTGAACACGGGACTAGCTTCAAAGGAGCCGAAAGAAACGGGTCATTGCTCCTCTCCAATATCCCTCTCTTGTCATAAAAAGCTTCAATTGCGACTTTGTCGACCTACGCGGTCTACACAAGATTCCAACTTAAGTAGAGGTCGAGACTACCGTCGCCTATCGACCAGACCACCCGTGTTAGCTCAGAGGGAGGATCAGGAGAAAGTCACAATTCGACTAGACGGTCGCACGGGTGAACGATCAAACGAAAATACAATGTGGGATGGATTATCAAATTTTGGTTGGAGTTGGAGTTGGGGTAAGAATAAAGGACAAGATTATGTTCCTATGACCAATAGAGATAGATCTTCAGTGAGTGGATTCATTGAATGTAAATCTTTTAAACTTCATCTCCGACTTTTCCGTTCATAATTAACTTGGTGTCACCTCCTTCAGCTCTTGATTGATACATGATCAATTACTACATTTGGGATTCCTTCGTCTTATTTCATTCTTTAACATGTTCACAAAAATATACTCGGCCACTATATTTGAATAAGAAGTTTATAATGTTTATTGCATGACATATCATATTAGTACATGTCAGGTATACCTATCACTAATTCCCAGTCATATAAATTTTCAATCATCAAATTCCTTCCTTCTATCTTACTTTTAACAATAGGTGTTCTGATAGGTTCACAACATCCATATTACCTTTCTATTTATTCACGTCGTTCTTCAATCCCTATATCTTATTTACCTAGATCATTACCACCACCACCAGATACAAAAATCCCACCTTCTTCATCACTTCCAATACCATTAGAACCTATACCTAATTTAGTACATTATGTCTATGGTTTAGCACCTACACAAGAAGAATTCCCTTATTTCGCTTATCTGGCAATGAGGAGCGCTTTGCAAGTTTTAAAACCGGAAAAAGTCTTGTTTCATTGTTTGAATGAACCTAGGGGTTATTGGTGGGATAGAGTGAGAGGTTGGGAAGGGTGGATTGATGAAGGAGGTGAGAAAAAAGGTTTGGTAGAGGTCGTTAAAGCTAGAGATGTGGAGTGGATTGGGAAAGATCAAAAACCTGTTAAACATGTAAGTCAATAAACAGTTTGGTTTTGTACTTGATTCGACATGTTCTCAACTCCAAATCTCCCTCTGTCATCTTCACTTTTCTTCGATAGAACCACTTCATGAATCTTTCCAAGTTTCAGTTCTCGCGACTTCTGCACCGGTGGAAAGACATCTCCCTTGAAGTGTGACGTTTCTTGTCTGATTGAGTCCGAAATCGAAGATGGGGTATCAGAAATGGTGGGATAGCTGATTGTTAGTACGCGCATAAAGCGGATATCATAAGATTAGAAGTGTACGTGTTTTGTCCATCCTTTACTCCGATATCTCGCATCCCTTCTAGCTCGCTCAATCTTTATTGTCGACGTCTTCCCCTTCTCTATCTACAGTCCATAATCTCACTACTCATCCTCTCTTCATCCTCCACCTTCTACTCATAAACCTTACACACCTCCATCGAAATCTTCACTCCTCAATGTGAACATCTTCGCTTTTGAGCATACCAACCCAAAAAAAAACCATCCCGACCCACCCCTTCCTCAGTTCTCTTTGCAACAGCAGCAATTTTCAGTCAAAGTAACAAACTCATATCAGATTACTCGAATACGGAGGAATATACCTAGACATAGATACTTTCATCCTTCGTCCTTTCATCCCACATTCTTTATTACTTCACGATACAATAATGGCACTCGAAGCTCATTCCCTTTCTTTCCTACGTCCTCTTCATTCAGATGATGAAATGTCTCCAAAAGGTTTATGTAACGCAATCATCATTTCTAGAAAACAATCAATTTTCTTAAAACGTTGGTTGGAAAGTTATGACGAGTTCAACGAAAATAAATGGACCGAACATTCCGTTGAAATGCCATGGACTTTAGCGAGATTATATCCTACTACTATAACTGTATTATCTGAAAGAACTTTTTTTTGGCCTTTATGGACGGATGATCATATTTATTCAGTTTATGAAACAAAGGAATATGATTTTGAAAAATCTGGTCAACTTGCGTGAGTCGTTCATTTCTCTTCATACATTCTTTATTCTTTTGGTGATTCTTCTCTTTTCTGAATGTTTCCTTACTCTCCTCACGTTTCCTTTCGTCTTACGCTCCTCAGGTTTCTCTGATAGCCTAAGACCTCCCTTCTCTCATAATTTAATCCAAGGATTATCGAGATACACAAGAAGGTGAGACAGTACTTGACAATGTGTTTGAAGGAGAGGTCGAGGGGGGAAAATCATGATTTCACTGACGACCAGATATCACGCATGGGAATCAATGGCAAAATCTCATTTATCAACCCTGAACCCTCATACTATATCGACCATTGATACTTCTTTCACCAGGATGGCAAGACGATATCGTGAACCAGACGAAGAGAGACGATGGCTGGCTCATCTGGCTCGAGAGGAAGGTAAAATGGAAGAAGATTATGACAAGAGGGAGTATTCACATCGGACGAAGAGGGTATATCAGGGGGAGAACATGACATACTGAGTGTAGTAGTAGTAAAAGTTGCATCGTTCTTTTCATCTGTTCCCTCGTCTTTAAAAATTATTTTCCTAAGCTACTCGTCATACCTCAGAGTGT
This sequence comes from Tremella mesenterica DSM 1558, assembly GCF_000271645.1. Classification (NCBI taxonomy): domain Eukaryota; kingdom Fungi; phylum Basidiomycota; class Tremellomycetes; order Tremellales; family Tremellaceae; genus Tremella; species Tremella mesenterica. The sequence continues at coordinate 1,590,928 of NW_006711227.1, forward strand.
ACGTCTGTCGTTATCACAATATTGAACCAGCCCTATCATCCTTGCCAAATATTTAACCGTTCGAGGCTTCAGTCATACTTTGCCAAGAGAGTCTAGGATGATAATGGAGGATATGTGAAGAACAAATATCAATGTCATTTGTCGTGCATGTGTCATGGAGATGTACTCTACTCTACATAAATTGCGATTGGGCTAAAGACGTTAATCATGTTTGAACGAAGAGTCCGATGCTATTTAATGTCTATTGATCTATTTACAAACCTTCAGTGAGCTGATCCACTGGCATGCCGTCCCAACAAATATGATACACCTTGTCAAATAAGGGATAGGCGCCTAATCTTCCGTGTGATTTTAGAAAATGATGAATCTCTTTTGCCTGTTTGTTAGATTTACTTAAACCCATTCTCGAATTTCGACTAACAGTGTGAATACCCTGCAGCTCTGTACCATCAGCTCCGTCCATGCTACCAATCCATCATACATTCAAGCGATCAGAAGGGGTTCCGAGAAGAAAGACTCACTTTGTCCATTCAACATCTCTTGCTCAAGAACATCGAAAGGCTGCTTGGTGAGTGACAGATTTACACGTCAGAAGAGCGCAGAAGAGTTGCTTACTTTCTTCTGGGTAACAAATGCCGAAGCTACTTTGAAATTTCTACCACCCATACCTACCCGTCAGCTGAACCAAAAGATGACGTAAAGGGGGAGGGGGTGACTGACAAGAAGTGATCACATCTGCTACTCCCGCGCTCTCCGCCAGAAATGTGCCATCTTTGACATCCTTGAAGAATTCCTGACAAAAGTGTTTCATTTCGAGTAAACCTATACGCATGATGGCGGCTGACCATCAACTTGACACCTTGCTTGATAGTGATGTATGGGGAGCAGGACGGACCTTTCGAGTTATTGCCGTATCCCAATCCATCGACGATACCAGCGGCGACAGCAACAATGTTTTTCAACGCTCCGCAGAGACTTACTCCAGCCACCTGGGTGTCAGATGAGGCCCTTCTTTATCGGCGATCTCGGAAAGATTATACTACCAAAATCAAAGACCAAGGGAAGAGGATGACATGGCATTTTGAAAGACGCTGATATATGGGGACGGGTTGACGACAGAACTAAGAAAAGACGGAAGAATGGGACACGTACATCATCGATTAGATGAACCTTGAAACTGGGTGTTTCTGCTATTCAGCTCCATGCTACGGACAAATCGCATAGCGCAGCTGACCGAATAATTTTTTCCACATCTCCCCATCTTCTTTCTTTCTATACCCTATGGTAGTCTCGGAAAACCTATCGATAGCCACTTCACTAGCGATGTTCGCCCCACTCAATGCTGAACATGATATACCGAGTTGACTTTCGATGACATCGGCGAATATCCTGATATCATTTCCGTGTACTTCTACGCCCTGAGTGTCAGCATCTGCGAGGCGTCACCCAAATTCAGCTTCACTTTTACCCCTCAGCGGGCCCTCGGAGGTTAGCAGAGAAGACGAGAGTGACTCACTTTGATCAATGAAATAGCTTTGATACCGTGGTCAACATGACCTTTCAGACCCTCGAGTATCTTAGGGAAGACTGATAATCAGTCAAAGTCCCTCACATGACAGTTCCGAACTACAACTCGACCGAGTGTGCCAGACGCAGAGCAGAGAATGGAAATCATCTATCAAGAGAGCGTTGAAAGGCAGCAGGATCTGGTGTAGGGGGAGGAAGAAGAGTGAGTAAAGTGGGGACCTACATTGATGAGGCATGACGAAAACTAAAGCCGTAGCACCTTTCACCGCCTCCACCAGATCTGGGATAGCTACCACGTTACTTGGTAATTCCACATCGGGCAAATATTTCTTATTGATATGTGTGGTGTTGATGATTTCCGTCAATTTCTGTCCTTCAAACTGGCCGTCAGTCATTCTAGCCTACATTTACATTTCGAAGAAGACCTGTGGAGCAAGATCGCGTCGTGGAAACCCACCTCCTCTTCATACACCCAGATTGGTACCCTTTCCTCAAAGACATTACCATGTTTGAGAACATTCTTCCCTGCTTGTCTAGCTATCGCAGAGCCCCTGAATGTCAGTACAGACATGATGAGCTGACGAAACTGGGGAAGAAGATACTGACCAGTTACCAGAACCTATGATAGCCACTCTCTCTTTGGACATGATGACCCCCCGATGTGAGCTTTTGAGAAGTGGGGTGGTCTGGAGTGTGCGAGTGAGGTGGGGGATCACGAGAGAGGAGAGTGAGCAGCTGTAGCGGGCTCTACTCAGACGCTTCAGAGATAAGAAGATGAGTGAGGACGTGTTGAGGTATGGGGTGGGGTTGGTTAGAGATGGTGAGATGGCGATGGGGATAATCTAGTCAACCTACTCTGGCCCATGGGGGTAGAATGTCTCACCCCATGTCGATTGCTTTCCCACGGTTGACCCTCCCCCACCCAGACTGCTCCCTGGAGTAGGAGTACGAGTACTCTACTCGTGCATGGTGCAGAAGAGCATGGCAGCGAGGGTATCAGCATGGCCGCAGCATGCAAGAGGGGACTGACAAAGACGACAAGCTTGATGCATCATACAATCCCATTCAAAATTACCAACTCCCTCTCACACAAACACACCATCACTCTCTTCCCCTTGACCAACATCATCCCCACACCCAGTAACGCTCCTCTCTCTCCTCCACTGACAGTCATCACACCCTGTCTCGCCATCGTCTTGGAAGAGGGTGGATAATACATGTATACGTTCCCTCTGCCAGCCACTGACGTCCCAGCATCAAACGCCAACACCGTCGTCCCTTTCTCCCAAACCTTTGCTCCGCTTCGAAGTGATCGAGTGGATGACGTTGGATGTACAGCAGGAACATGTCGAACCATTCGAAGATCCGTTTTGCTGGACAAGACGAAAGCCAAAGCAGGAACTGTAGTTTCATGTTTCCAACTTGATCCTATAGGGTCTTCCCCACTCGTCACCGGTGAGAACAGTAAACCGTCAACAGCTGATTTAACGATAATTCCTAAATTTCCCCCTTCTTGATCATTTGAGCTCGGTAAAGGTGTGGAGAGTATGGAAATTGGAGCTTTGGACCATTTCGTTTTCCCGTCCTTGATATATCCCATCAAAACATCACGCCCTACTTTACCCATGGAACCTTTTCCGAACATTCCTTCTGGACCTTCTTCCTCTCCATCCTCCAAGTCGAAATCCATCTCTTCGCTCAATAAAGCAGGTACTGCAGGATGTCTACCTTCTGGATCACCTTCACGAGTTTTGATTTGAGAAAACGTTTCTCTCACAGCTGCTAATCGACTTGCGGAGAAAGTTTCTGGTACTTCGGAATATACATCTTCTTCATCTGGAACGAAAATGGATGGCCAATGAGTGTTGACATCTTCTTTCTCTAAAAACAGTTCCAGTTTACAGATAGAAGGATCGTAGGTGAAAGATGAAGTTTTGATGGGTGTCCAGAATGGACGTTCGGAGCGAGTCAAAAATTCGGCTAGGGGTGGTGGTAGAGGTGATTCTGGAGGATCGGTAGGTGTATAAGCGAGGTCGAGATGTGTTGAAGATGTTGATATGGTGAGATCTGAGCGGGAGGTCCCGGGTGGGAATGTGAATGTCACAGTTAATGATTCTCCGTCTTGCGTCCATGAATATGGCTGAGAGATATCCTCGGGAATGTCCACATCCATCTTGTCAACCTTCGTGCTTTCTTCGCTATCGTTTATGGGGCGAGAAAATGTAGCTCCGAGACCGAGTTTTGTCTTTGCTATTGATCTTTCTCTTTCTATTCGTTCCTCTTCGGTCTCCTCTTCTTCCTCCACAGCATGTTCAAATTCCTCTTCAGAGAAAATGAGCCATCCTCCCTCGTACCAGCCACACCAATATGGTACATCACCACCTTGTAATCTCCACATAACTTGCAACTCCTCCATCCCTTGGTCAATCTCATTTTGGCGAGTCAGGTCTATTGACACTTCCAGTAATTCGAAAACTTTGGCTTGAGATCGAGGCTTGATATCTCCAGGTAGAGGTAGCGTTCTGGATACCAGTAGTCTAGCTTCGGTAGTGGTGTAAAGGTGTGCGGCGCGAAGAAGGAACGGTACCGAGAAAGAGTCCGTGGAGGTTGATGGGAAATCGTATCGCGCTATAAAACGTCCCTTAAATGGCTCTCCAAGCGGGGTACTTTGTAGGAGGTATAAAGATCCCTGTCCTGTCGCTATAGCCCAGTGACGGTCGTCAAGAGGAAGAACAGATGGGTATTCAGGTTGAAATTCTAAAAGCTCGGAGCCGACTGGAGTGGGAAGTTCTCCTAGTTTCTCGAAGATAGAACGGAGATCATCCTACTGTCAGTACGATCAGAGCACTGAACGATGCTTGATCTTCAGACCTTCGAAGAGATCGGAATCACTACACTTATGGGATGATATGTAAACTTAGACAAAAAAGTACGAAGATGAAGCCGAGGAGGGGGTGGGAGGGATGGGAGTAGGATACGAGAAACGTGACATACGTCAAGTGTAAAACCCCATATATTCCAATCAGCATCCACATAAACACCTCTACCTTCCGGTCCAATGGATAGATGATCCCATGAGATACGAGAACGTACTTCTTTAAAGCTCAGATGATTGGCATGATATCCTACGCGGGATTGAGTGGCCGGGCCAGGAAGGGGAAAAGATGAAGTATCGGTGGAAGAATCGATAGAGTCAAGACGGTATGTTTCGAACTGAGGATAAAGCAGGGCTCTGTTCGGAGGAAATGAATAAGACATTGTCTGACTTTGTACCAAGAATGGACACGGTTTAGAGTGATGAGAAAGATGAGAAGCAAAGGTGGAGGAAGTGAAAACGGAGTGGAGATTTCTTTTCCTTCATTTCAACTTTGTTCTTTTTCCTCTTAATTTCACATCAGCCAAACCACTCAGAAGGTCGCAGATTAAAACTTCTAGTAGACCTGGTGCCCATACTTCCGTGACCGGTGGGATACGTAACTCGTAAGGGTAGGTACTACTTCTCGCCAAAGACTTATGGTAGGCTGACATGAATAGCAAAACAAACACATGTTTATATAAAAATGACCCTCGTCCCTTCTCTTCCCCCTCCTCTGATATTATCTCATAACGAAACACTCCATGCTATACCCTTACCTCCCTTGGCACAATTCCTCACTTCACTCACTCGACCAGAACATCTCGTCAAGCTCAATGATATACTAGAAAGATTCCGAACTCCAAAGTCATACCACCGTATCGATGTGAGAGAAGTGACAAGTTCTGAGCTGCCTCCGAGTAGTCCGATAGATGCTGAACATGCTTCTCTACGTGAGGAGAACCTATCACGTCGGAAGAATGGGGCTACTGCGAAGAAGAATGGCATGAAAGTTCAAACGAAGGAAACAGACGAGAGTAAAAGAGAAAAAGGAGAACCTATCGTTTTACCGGAGGGGATAACAGTGGAAGAATACAAGAAGACTCATCAAACTTCTACACATACACATTTAGGTCACCAGAATGGTGACGGAGAAACCAATGGATCTGGAGAAAAAAATGGTTTGATGATGGAAGATCAAGCGGGACCATCTAGACAATACATATCATCTACTCATCCTCACCCTCCGATATCTGTATCACAACCTGTCATCCCTGATTCAAATCCTCTCACAGATACAAACAAGACCTCGCCAAATCATCTCTTACCTCCTTCCGGACCCAAAAGACGTATTCGTGAACTTCGTCTTGATATCAGGTCACTTGACGCTGCCGCTTTATTCACTTTGGAAGGATGGAGACGAGAAATCTTAGGTTTGGAAAAATTAGATATGGAAGTTCCTGATAGTATATGGTATAAAGCTTCTTCTCCTTCGCCTCCTCCTTCCCCGCCTCCACCACCACCAATGGCAAAACGACGACTCGGTCGACCAAAAAAATCACAATCTCGACCGAAAGATACATCAAATATCATTTCTCCCACTAAGAACAGGGAAGAACTGAGTGAAAGTCAAAAGAAAGAATACGACGATTTAATTGCGTCTCTATCAAATTCAGCTGTCCCAGAAGAAGAAGAAGGTATGATCGAAGATGATACTCTTCAAAAAGCATTGGAAGAGTTGGCAAGATCAGAAGCGAACGAGATACAACCTGAACCTGAACCGGAGGATGAGGAGACACGAATGAAGAGGATGAAAGCTACCGAGCAGGCCTTTGAAAATGAAGGAGAATCGGAGAAGAGTGAAAGTCCAGATATCATATTGAATGATTTACATGATTCTTTGGAATCTGCAGATCCGGATTTTATACCTCCTTCATCCATTTCAAATCCTTCACCGACAAAACCTAATTCGAAGGTGACACGACGAAGTAGGACGTCCGATCCGGGAATGACAGTGGAAGATGTACCGGGGAAAAGGAGTAAAAGGACCAGATTATCTCTGCCGAATTTGAAAACAGTCCCCGATCTGACGGAGGACGTCGCAGTCGCCGAAAGCGAGACTGCTCGGGAAAAGAGAAGGAGGAGGAGAACGACGGATGGGGGAAATCAAGGAGATCAGGAAACAGAAAATCAGGAGAGAGAAGAGGAGGAACTCGTAAAGAGAAAACGAAGATCGACAGCCGTGGTAGAACTCGATATGGTTGATACGGAAAAGCAAGCTCAAAAGAGACAAGTACATTTCTCCGAAAGTGCTGTTGCGCATACACCATCACCACGAGAATCAAGGGACGAAGTGGAGCTGGACAACGGGGAGGAAGAGGACGAATGGGACATGTTCAGATATATTTGAAAGGATGTTTCACGGTCATTTTGGGATTAGAGGTATCAGTGGGGGGAGAAAAGGGATGCATAGGGGTTGTCATGATGACTGGTGAACAGCTACAAAGATAGAGACTGATTATACTACTTCCAGACTGACCAATGTCGTATATCCAGGGAGGCGACGAAGGGGAGGAAAGACTAGCAATCGAGAAGATGATTAGGGATGAACGAAAAGTGGAGAGTAAATCAGGGTATGCTGTGAGAAAGAGAGTGACCATGGACAATCGATGATATACCGGAATGGGGAATAGCTACACCAGCCTGACAAGAATAGAATGGATCAAGATAAGAAAGAATGTCAAGTCGAGATTGAAGGAGTAAACCCGAAAGGTCGATCGACAACCTTTTTTCAAGCCAAACCCATTTCCGACAAAGCTTTTTCCATTTCACCAGGTCTCAACCATTCTCCTTCATCTCCTTCACGTTTCCAAGGTGTTGGTACTCTTCCCTTATTGAGAGTATATCCACTACCTTCACTTCCCCTTGGAGGTGCTGCCAATGGAGTTTCCCTCATCTCGTCAAAGTCTGCGAAATCTTCCGCTGGGTTGGGAGTGAGGATGATGGGTAGGTCATCATTCGTGAAAGGATCTTTGAAGATTGTCTCTCCGACATGTTCAACTTGACCAACTGGCTCCTCCAACTCAGTCCGAGTCAAGTTTTCTTGACTAAGAGGATTCTGTAAACCCGTACGATACAAACATCCTGTGGAGGGATACGAAGCTCTTGCCAATTGTGATGGATAAGAATTATGTGGACTCGAAAGTTGACTCGCCCTCCTATTCTGAGGACTTTGATTTGGCCCGACAACAGGGGATGTGAGCCAAGTCGGAATAGCGCCTACGATAGGTGAAGGTATCGAATTTTTCCTACCTCCTTTCAAAGCTGAAATAAGTTGAGGTCTTCCTAAACCAATCAAACTACCACTACGCAATTTATCTCTACCAATTGATCCATCTTCTCCAAGTGACGACAAATCAGGTCGAACAGTATGAATATCCGATACAAGGAATGTGGTATCGCCTTCGGTATCGGTTTCGTTCAACGCTACGATAGCACCATCAGGAATCGAAGGAAGTGGAGGTAAATCAATTTTCATACTTGGTTTCCTTCTTCTTTCCGGGATTTCAGGTACTTGTTTGATACTGTTCATTTTCGGTGATGATGATTCCTTTTCAGGATTGAGAGGAGAAGGAAGAGATATTATTTCTAATCCTTGTAAAGGTATCATTTTAGCATTTGTTGGAGGTGAATGAATTGGGATTTTAGGTATAGCAGGTGCGAATCCTACTGAAGGTCTACGACAACGATGTTCAGCTATACTTCCTCTTGAAAATATAGGATTAGGTAAAGAACCTTTACGAAAATCATCTTCTGTCAATTTAGGAGAAGAATGAGGAGAAGCGTGAGAAAAGCTTTGAGAAAGAGGTTTTTGTTGACGACCAGGTGTGAGATTTGGACTCGAAGAGAAAGATGGACTTTGAGGAACAAGTGGTGAGATTATACGTCCAGGTGTAGGAGATCCAGCTCCTGAGAGGACCTGTGAGGGGAGACGTTTCGTAGGTGTGGTAGGCGCTCCGGGAGATGTTCCAGTTGGAATATGAGTCGATCGAGGGGAAAGAGGAGGATCGATACAAGGAGAAGATCGATTAAGAGGTGGGGAGGAATTAGAAGTTGAGATAAAATGAGAGTTTGACACGCGAGGGATGGTATGCATGTATTTCGATGGCGAAGGAGGTTTGAGAGAAGGAGAAGAGTTGGTCGAAGGTGATCCCATAACCTTGGGAGATGATCCGATGTTGGTGGTATTGCCGATCTTGGGGGAAGAGGTTTTGGTCACGTTGGGGAAAGGCATGTTGATATCGAAGATTTATTAGAGGAGAGATGGCAAAGATCGGATTATAGAAGATTAAAAGTCAGCCTTAAGATAAAAATCGAAAATCGCAAGTATTCACGAAATGCTAGTGATTATCGTTACGAATGGAAAAGAAAACTGGGATGATGGTGAGAAGAAGGGAGGACGGAGACAGAGTTGGTACTCACTAAATTATAAGGTGATCTCAACTAGAGTATGTATTATAGGATGTGTCAGGAGAAGATTAGTCGGATTATAGTTCTGTGATATGGGTTTGTGCGGATCGGATCGGTCTCACTAGGAGGACTGAAAGGATTGATGGAAGTGTTGGTTGGTATTATTAGTGACTGTAAGAGTGGTATCTGTCAAACAAATGATTCTTACTTATACCTCTCTCACTTTTCACCGTTTAATCTCCCCGTGGGACTCCACCAAACGTACTCGTTTGTCTTTGTTCCATAGCGTCCGATGTGACCAGAAGCGATGTTCTCTCTTAGACCCAAACCGTTTTTTGACCCATTGCGGTCTACCGCCACGTTCGTCCATATTGATCGTGGGTGCCACTAAAACTCTGATTCGTCCAAAAATGCTGAACCGCCACATTGATGCGGAATATCCGGAAGCGTGAAATCCCGACTTTGAACCCCTCCGGACCATTTGTTTACCTAAACAATCCCATCGTTGAATTCCTCCACCTCAGACGTCCACTTTGTACAAGCTACTAACCTTTACTCGTCCGTTTCCATACTCGTCCCATATGGCTTCACCTCCTGCTTCCCTCGCTTCCCTTCTAGCTATACCTGATCAGAACGGGACCAACGGATCAGTTCAAGATGTTGATCCTCATGCGGAAGAAGGTACCGAAAATGCCATTTTGAATTGTGAGTTATCCCCATCAATCCTTCCCTCTCTCGTCTTTCCTCAAGTCTTGATCTTCTCAGGATGGTGGTACCGGAGTAAATGAGGCATTTCAGTTTTTCTTTTGAAAGATACTCTACTTACGTAAAGACCTTTCTGAAACTTATGCAAATTCTCATGAAGATATACCACCAACACCTTCATTCCGACTTTCAGCTCATACGCAAAATATCCTCGATGCTCATATTACTCATCCGCCTCGAGCAGTAAGAGAGACTTCACCACTGAACCCCACTTTTACTATCCCTCCTGAGATCGCTGAGCTCGCTTCGAGGGCAACACCAGTCATAAATGTGGAAGAACCTACACAGGAGATTTCTGTACAGACACAATGGTCGGATGTGGCGGAAAGAGGGGAGATGGGAGGTAAACGAAAGAAACAACCTCATGAGAGAGCGGGATGGAAGGAAATGGATGAAAGTGATGGTTATCATAGAAAGAGAACGAGGAGGAAGAAGGAAGAGGAGGGAATTTTCGTAACGGAAGGTTCGCAAGAGGAGGGGATTTTGGCAATCGGACCGGGGACGGGTGATGAGGCGGAGGGTTCGAAATCGAAGTGGGTCTTTCTGGAGACCTTCGAAAACAAATCTCTCCCTCCTTCTGTTTCCCCTCACTCCTTCACTTCCAGTCCGGAACGTGAACTGTGTTATCCATAATCACGTCCCCACATCCCATGCTCGCGATACCCTTCGTTGACTACTTCCCGTCACGTTACACCCTTCAAGCTTTGTGTCCCTCAGACAAGAAATGTAGATTAGTGACTTAGTGACATTCGTGTCTGGATCCACATAATCCGTCCATGACGCGAGCTGATGCTTAGCTCAAAACTGACCCGTGCGGAACAAAACCGTCGAGCTCAACAAGCTTTCCGACGTCGGCGGGAAGAACATGTCAAAAGCCTCGAAGCTGAAATCAAGTCTCTCCAGACCTCACAAGCGAGGATGGATGAAACGCAAAGTAAACTGAAAGAAGTCGCTCTCGTAAGTCACCCCTTCCCTCATTCATCTCTTAGTGAGACTGACAGGTAGTCGTACGAATCCGCAATGGTGGAACGTGCCGCACTACGTCGAGCCCTTTCAACACTTTCACAGCGTACCCGAACATCTTTCCTCACTCCGTCCGGAGAACTTTCACTCAACCCGTTGACAGAGATCAGAAGAGGAGAAGATAGTCCGAGGGCACAGGAAGAGGCCTTTGGGTTATTGGAAAGACAATGCAGGGAAGTGGTGAAGGCTCGACGGATCGGACGGGTAGAGGATGAAGAGCATGTGTAAGGTTCACTTGGGTGGTTTCATACGGGAACATTGTGTATAAGTATGTAAGTTATGTGAACTCCATGTTGGTTTCCTAAAGAAGGTCTATGTATGATTTGGGAGCTGTCACAAGGTCAGTTTGTGCAAAACCTGTGTCACTAAGAACTTGATGGTCCATATGAGCCGCTTGATCAAGGTACTTTGTGAAGAAATGTTGGCTGTGTAGATGATTATGATAACAATATGGAGCGATTGTGTCCGGGGGATGAGAAAGTGAATGAAAAATGACAGCTGTCTTGAAGGAATTAGAATGTTAACAATACCCAGAGTATGATACATCCTTTTGATCTATATCCTCTGGGTACACTTTGGGACTATGCTGCTATGAGCAATGATTGACAAGCAGGTCTTTCAACAAGTCTTCAAATAATGTCACTCTGCTTCTAGCCTATAAAGTCCTAATTACAACTCATGGCATTCTTCTAAGGTGAGGACACTGCAGGAGTAGTCTTCTCCACACCAGCTACCACATCAGCTACCACATATCCCGCCTTGACCCACTGGTCGTATGCCGGTGAATACAATGAATCAAGTCGTGATTTTGTCTCATATGTGAGTTCACCATCAGGCTGTTCTCTGTTGAACCTTGCAATTGCTTTATGATCAAGCATACATGGGCATCCATCCCGGGATATGATCCTCACTGTTCCAGTGCTTGGATTTGCCAAACGGGAACGGCACATAGCGCCCTTGTGTATTGGTAGCAGAAATGAAGCTGGCCTCAAGGATTGGATACTCTGCTATGTGTCGGAACGTAAAGCTTGCAAGATCACTGAAGTCTTCTGACCATAGACAGAGTGTTCTGAATAGTGGTAAGTGTGAAGAAATTTGAGATGCCATGTTCAACTCACCAACTTCAGTAGGGCTACCAAAAGAGGTGGCTGACAACTCCTCAGGGCTTATCCCTTCCCCTGCAACCGGCAGAGCTTGTCCTTCCTCTTGAGACTGACTTTTATGACCCTCAGGTCTTGTGGTATCATTCATAGACACAACGGCTTCCCCCTCCCTCCCATACACGCTGAGCAGAGACTCCTGACAAGGAACTGTGAACCACTGAGACCCTAATTTGGTAGTGAGCTGGATTTCCATCACTGTCTTTTTGTTTACCTCCCTTATGCGAGAGTCATCAATTGTATAGCTTTTTTCTTGGCCATACAGCACTTCAATAGTGTGGAATTCTTCCTGAAGGGCTGATCTCAGTGTCACTCATTCATCAGGTGACTTACTCTCTTCATTGTGAATGTCATCTTTGGTGCTCATTGTGAAGCAAAGTGTTGACACGAGTCTGGTATGAAGCCCATCTTACTACATAAGAGGGGTATTTATATTTTGACCATAGAGCAGTGCTTGGGGAAACCTCTCACGGTCATTCCTCAAACACCTCCGCCAGAAGGGCAATGAGGGAGGGTCATCCAATTGGGATTTTCGTCATCGTCGACTGATTGAGGCGATGATCTTCCAAAGAGGCCATGAATTGCACTTGAACCAACGCTATGATTCATATCTGATTGTAAAAGGAGGAAAGCTGTGACCTTAAGAGATAGAAGGGAAAGTGGGAAAGAAATTTGCGTTCGGAAGGCTTCCGTGCGACGAGGAGGCTCGAGCGTTTGACTCGTACGTCACGCATGTTTGCTGATAATTAGATGGTAATACAGAGGGGAAAAAGAGCATGCATCAATTCTACATGTCTCTATGCTTATCACATTCCACTCACACGCATAAAACCAGAGACGATCGAATAAAGTTCAGAGGATAAGTTGAACGGAGAAATATTCGACGGAAGGGGTAATTATCTAACGGCGGTTCGGCCGTCCTGGCCCGATTCTATCGGCTAACACTCGCGAATTAGAGTTATGATCGCACGATCCCTCACCATCGTCTTCATCGGAGGACTCCCCCAGGGTATCAACGAATTGTCTGAGGTCTGTGAAAGCGGATTCTTGATCAGTCTGTGGCATACGTACTTGCAGATATATGCAGGGAGGTGTAGGATCGATAAAATATGAATTGTGGGGATGATATCCTCCTAGGTAGAGAAGTTTCTGATGAAGAAGCAGTAAAGAAAGAGAAGGAAGAGAAGAGGAGATGTAGAATACCCCTAAATCAACCCCACCTCTTCCTGCCAGATCCAGAGATGAAGGGAAGGACAGCCAGCTCCGTGCGCGGCGGCGAACCCCCAGGGTGGCGGTGTTAGGGACACGGCCGGAGACGTGCACCTCCGGAGCTGCATGGTTGAAAACCCCCCTCTTGGACCTGGCCAGAGAACCATGCAGCTCCAGAGGAGTCCGGACACGGCCAGAGCATTCTCACTCTTGTGATCCCCAAGCTCTCCACATACCTAAATCACAGTACAGATATCCTGTGGTACCATCTTCTGGACTCTTGTGGTCATGCTGGTCTGGCCCCACAACTAGAAATCTACAACACTGCAACAATTACCTACAACACATCACCATTCAGATTCCCCCTGATTCAAGACATTGGCTGACCTTCTTGCCAGATTTGGCATGTGATGATTAACAGCACTTTGATGGTAACCTCTTACACTTGTCTTAGTGGAGCATTTGCCCTTTGAAGTTACCAACAGTGTCTTGTACGGTGTGGAGGATCTGTTATCGATGTTTCTCTGAGTGGGAATGGCTAAAGGGGGTGTTCAGCTCCGGAGTGGTACATCTCTGGCTGGGAATGATCAGGTCCGTGCAGCTCCGGAGGTGCACGTCTCCGGCCGTGTCCCTAACAGCGGTGTCGTCGCTTCGGCGGACTGAAGAAGAAGTGGGCGATGATTGTCAAAAGATCTTAGATTAAATGATCAACTCTGGACGATTCTCTCATTGAAGACCAGAGGCGTGAAAGCTGTGCTCAACAGAGGATGGAAGGCCGAAATCACTCCTTCCTGGGGATCCACACAAATCTAAGACCTGAGCGCTAAATAAGAGAGAGGACGGATGACTTGGAACATGGATCGCGCGTGTGATAAACGGTTAAACAGAACAGAGCAGAAGAGTGAGATGATTGAATTCTATGCCCCAGTCGGTGAGGTACTATGACCGGAAGAGTGAGCCCGGAATGGTCCTACCGGACATTCCCTTCCACCCTCTGGGAGGGTGTCAGAGACGAGAGGAGATCAACAAGAAAGTAATTTGTGCGCCACCTCAATCCCAATGGTTCTCTTTCTTTGAGACTTCAATGTCTTGTGCTAGATACCCCCTTGAGAAGTGCCACATCATATCATCCCAATCTGGAGGCTGACAACTGGCGGGCATGCGTCTCCTGAAAGTGAACCTCACAGCAGTTGGCAAGGTAGCTGGCAGACTCAAATCCATGCAACTCTTCAATAGTGTATGGCAATGTCTATCTATCCTCCCCCAGATCATTCACTCAATACTCTTTGTGTGTGAAGGTCCAAGTCTCCCTGTCTTGTGGGCAATCAGCTGCTTGTGATCAAGACTTCTTGACCCAGGTTATCCAGGAGTGTTTTCAAACCTACCCACATTGCGTAGGGTTGTGCGTTGCAAATTGTGCAGCTGAATCTGCTCTGCTTTGAGAAAAAGGTCCTGTATGCTTGCAAAATGACATGAAGCTTCAAAATTGTGGACTTCATGACCATAACAATTATACGCTTCCTGAGTAAACATTGGCATGCTGACCCAGATTGGAGAAGAGATCCCTGGTATCTGGAGATGGCCGGATAGTATAAATCTTGATGTGTCAGAATTGATGCCCAACTCTATGTTCAAAAGGTGATTTGTTGGAAGATTTTTGAGCACCCAGATTGAAAGTCTGAAAAATGCTTCTTCATGAGCAAGAATGGAGATCCCTGTAAGTCAAGATCATGTGAGTATTTTGTGAAAGTAACTAACAAGACTGTAAGATTGAACCAAATGGATGGACCTCAAGATTTAGCATCCTGATCTATGTGAGCACATCACTTACTTCAGTGGCCTGTAGAGCATTTGACATCCCAGAGTTGCCTTCAGCTCCTGTGCCTGATGTATTAACAACAGTAAACATAGGATCTATGCACTCCTCCTGGCTCGGAATGGACAACCAGCGACCGGAATTTCCCGTCCCGTATCTCATCTCGAGTCTACTCATGCTTCCTTCTATCTGTAGCTCACAAAAGTCATCCAGAACCCCATAAGGCTCATGAAATAGGACTTGCATGGTAAGCCGATCTAGGTAGAGTCCTGGTGTATCAATGACTACCACAATCTTACCCCGGGGGGGGGGGGGGGGGGGAGGCGGTAGAAACGCTTACCTCTGCTTTCTGCATCCAAGTCCACCAGTTTTTCGGGTCTGACGACAAGCTCCTGGGATCCAAAGCTGGCGGGTCTGTATTGGATGTTCATAGCAAGACCGAGTGTTGGACAAGGTGGGTGAGAATTGGATTGAAAGAGAGAATTTAGGCGTTTACTTCCTCTATATACTGGCAGGATACTCTCCGTTTCGGGTTAAAACCCCGCTTCGCTTGGTACTATCTCCGCAAGAATCCTGAGTGAAGGGAGAGAGGACCTGCTATGGCGTGATAGGGTGGAAGCGCGCAGGAAGGAGGAGAGGGGCGAGAAGGACGATGGGGGTGAGAAGAGAAGAGGGGTAAGAAATAGAGAGGGCGAGAAGTTGAGAAGTTGAGAAGTTGAGAAGTTGAGAAGTTGAGAAGTTGAGAAGTTGAGAAGTTGAGAAGTTGAGAAGTTGAGAAGTTGAGAAGTTGAGAAGTTGAGAAGTTGAGAAGGTGAGAAGGTGAGAAGGTGAGAAGGTGAGAAGGTGAGAAGGTGAGAAGGTGAAAAGGTGAGAAGGTGAGAAGGTGAGAAGGACAATAGGGTGAGGGGGGAAGGGGTATGAGAAGGAGGATTAATGAATATCCGGGCCGATAGGAAGAGGAATGTCTCATTGAGACGGGGCACTTGTCGGGGAGCTATGGCTAACTATGCCATAGTGATACGTCAAGTAGTAAACAATAAGATGATTGTTGATGAACTACGGCTAACTTCGCCGTGGTGTGTCAAACTGCTGGGTGGTAGCTCTCCTCAACTCGATGGTTGTAGCTACTGAATATATCTCTCGCTTCAGACAACAATCAAGGATCCCTGAAGAAGTTCAGTGATCTGTAATCTATCTGTACTTCTCTCCTCTCCTCATAGAATATCCCTTAACTCCTGCACAGCCTTGCACTCAGTGGTCTTTGTCCAACTTCGCCGTACTTTGCCATATCCCTGATGTCCTACTCAGCTCACTTCGCCACACTTTGTCTTATGTCTCCCACTCTACTCTGTATCTCTCCATTTCCTTCTACTAACTTTGCCGTAGTTCTTGGCCAGGCAGAGTTGTTGTGGCTAATACTCCCTAGGTTCCTGTAACTTTGTCGTAGTTGGTCTTGGTGGGTCAGAGTAGTGGTGGTTGATGGTGGATAGGGGTTTGGTGATGGTGAAAGGAGGGCCGGTGATGGTGGTTGTCAAGGATATTACAACATGGTTCGTGACACATAGTTTCTTTTCTTCAGCACTGTTTCTTCTTCATCTTTCTCGTCACCTCGTTTGTGAAAGTCACTCAGTTGGTTCTAACCCAACATCTCAGTATCCTCAGTACCTAAGGTAGCCATCAAGCTCTACAAGCCAGAGACCAAAACCCTTCAGTATCCAAGGCAGCACTTTGCTACCGCAGTCTACCCACAAGCGTGACACAACCCTTTTGTCATGACCACGAGCGTTGAAGTTGCTAATTCAGGTGATGTACCAGCCACCTTCATTGTCCACCACAAATAAACACTACCCGCCACCCTCATCTACATGCCTCTCTCGATCTACATACATAAGGAAGTGCATAGCTTGACCAACTTCAACAAATATATCGTGTTTGCCTCAGCATACAAATCCTCATATACATTGCCAAACCATTTCCCCTGATCATCAAATCATATCCTTCAATCATCCATTGTCTCACAACTAGTTCATGTTCCTGCAAGTAGCTCTATCTCCATAGATTGGCTCAGCTCCTCAACAAAGCTCCTTTGACCTTTGGTCTGGTCTTGAAACCTTTACTCACCAATCTAAGCCAGGTCCCTGGAGCTTGTTGCTATTGTCAGAGCATTGTGTGGCTACAAGGCTGTATAAGTGTGTTCTGGGTGCTTACGTACCTGAATTGGCTCACCTAAAATATGGAAGGGGGCCTGAGAATAGATTCTTTCCACAATCTGCTGCTGGTCCCAGGAGAAACCTCCCCCAACTGCTTGGAAATCATCAATACTTTCTTGTGTGGGCATTGGAAGCATACCCCATTGAACGGTCTCCTCCTCAGGTGCCCATGTGTCCTTGAACGCCACTGTCAAGTACAAGTGTACCACACTCCCCATCAGGACAGGATGAAGCTGCACAGCATACAGAGACTTTGTGGAGAGATTGATGATTGATACGTTGGAGAAAGCTGTCACGGCAGCAGAATGTGCAGCCACTGTGTGGGCTAGAGGACTAATCAGCTTTGGTGAGTTGTTTGGATAACAGAGACTCACCTTCTTTGGAGGGAGTTTCAAATGGATCACCTCTAGTTTGGTCTACTTCAGAGCATTCACCTGAGCAGGCATATCGAACTTGATGTTCTCTAATCAGCAGCTGGGTGAAATGACTCAATGTTTCGTTTGTTGGGAGCAAGAGCCACATAGAATCTCCTCCAATTGTATGAT
Source organism: Tremella mesenterica DSM 1558 (assembly GCF_000271645.1). Taxonomy (NCBI): domain Eukaryota; kingdom Fungi; phylum Basidiomycota; class Tremellomycetes; order Tremellales; family Tremellaceae; genus Tremella; species Tremella mesenterica. The sequence continues at coordinate 1,608,507 of NW_006711227.1, forward strand.
ACAGGATTTGAGTCGGACCAAATAATTGGTCAATCCCTGCGAAAGTTCCCCCCGATTGTAGCAAGAGGATTCAGAGTGTCTCCATTTCCCGATCCTTATCTGTAGGTCAGTCAAATGATATGATTCCCTCAATAAGTCAGTGACAAACCCGCTGGAACCCTGTAATATGGAGGGGAAACTCTCAGTCTCTCTTCGCTCCACGGGAGGCCGTTGGTGGATCTGGTGGTCATTAGTAAGAGATGAAATATGAGATTTGGTTATCAGAATTACAAGTCAAAATCAGAGTTGAGACTGAGAGAGAAAGAAGTATCTATATTGATGGCTACCTGAATGAATTTACAAAAGTTTCCCGCGGTTCGGATGAGAACGTGAGAACGTGAGAACGTGAGATTTGCTACTCTTAGAGGAAGCGTATTGCTCCCACACCACCTCGTTGGATGGCAATCCGATACTGACGGAGTTATAGACCTAGCGAGCAAGATGAGAATCGACGACTAAGTACCGCTTTGGTAGATACTATCATTGATCCGGCCGAGGGCATCGACGGCCGAAGTAGCATTTTCGCCACATTGATTTAACCGCCACATTCGCTTGACTGCCACACATGCTCTTCTCTTCTCTAAGTTATCTGTTGAAGGTGGAAAACGACTCCTCTTACTTTTGAAGCGTCAGCGGAATGCGCAGCGTCCGACACAAGGGACATAGACGACAGGCAGCCTGGAAAGCGAGTATGTAAGGTCAAGGGTTGTCTCAAGGTGTACATATTCACGGGCGAATGAAGGGATGGGGAATGTGGAACGGGGATCTGACTCTGGTAGAAGGGTAGGATCGTTGCGTATGGAAATGATCTCAAGGTGAGTTTTCTCGTCCATGAGTCCTTCGTCAAGCTTTCTGATCCCTATCTTTTCAATAACAGTCGACATCCACATAGACACTTCATCTATTCGTTCGTCTTACAGGTTGGCCTACTCATGTTGTTCAGACACGCGGGCAAGGAATGGCTTCTCATACTCTTGATCCTTTTTGTCTTGGGCGGAATGAGAGAAACGGGAGGAAGTGGACCAAGATATGGTGACTAGTGTCAGCTCAGAGCCGAAGTACAGTCACTGACCTATCAGTTCTCGCCCGTAACCTTTCCTTTCTCATCGAGAAGCCAACGATCATAGCGCATGCCCATGACGAAACCGATGGAAGGCTCAGTAAGCAGCAATCATTAGGGATACACGGGTCCATGACGATTGGTTGGAAGGCATAAGGATTATGCAGCTTATCCTCGCTTAATGTGTGTCGTGTCCAGATAAACTCTCCCCTTCTGCTCGGATATAAATCTCTTGTTATCAGTGTCTCCTTTCATACATCACTCCACTCTTCTCGTGTCTACTCTATCAGCTGCCAATAATTACTCCAACCCGACCTGTACTATTTCTGTTTACTCAAGCAGCTGACATGCCTGACAGAGCGACCAACACCAACACTATTGACGAGACTCAGATGGACACCAGGATCACGAGTCCCACCGTCACCGCGGCTGCGGCCTCAAAGTTTGATAGCAAAGGTCGAGCGTTCCCTGATACTTTCAACAGCCGCGAGGAGTTCATTCAACATTATCGTAGAGTCCCCACTTTCGATTGGGAGTTGCGTAGTATCAAACCAATCACAGATGAGCAAAGTAGGAAGAGTCATTATGATTCTACCAAAGGAAATCCATCGTATGTCTCTTCTTTTCTCCTTTTCTTTCCCCTGTCTTCCCTCGGTTTTCCAGAGCGGGAATGGTGTGTCTGAGACGATTTGCGAGGTCGCTAATCTACAGGGCTTGGACGCCTGATGTTGATCTGAGCAAGTACGGAAATTGGCAACCCGACTTTAGCGCCGCTTCCTGGGAACGTGAATATCCCACTGGTTCTTCCAACCCATGATGTGAGCATTTAACCCTATTGTCGATGAGTCGGACGGTGGGAAGACCCAGAGGACTTTCTTATGCACAGACTATCACATGATATATGTAAAACGTTTGATCTGTGCGCAGGTCACTCATGCTTCTCCTATCAATATCAGTCACAATCTGATCATCTTCCATGTCCAACTTATATGATACATATGAACATTGCCGGATATGAGGAAAAGTCTTTCCGATTGTTGGCAAAGCCGGCTGGAGAAGCCCTTTTCGTGAAGGGTCTCATTGTCCCACGATCCCACGCCGAAGCCGAGAGAAGGTACGGAATGTAAGTAACGTTACCCTATGAGGCCTCAGCCTGCTGCCCTTGCTCCATCTAGCTGCATGCTCCACTTTCTCCATAGTATGCAGTGAATATGTGTATGATGGATTCTACCATTTGACACACTACTACTACTGTATGTGTACACGCCACCGATGTCAGTCGATGGGGAAAGTTTGAAATGAGAACTCTCTCAATCCCAAGCAGCTTCCCCCTCTAGCCCCTCTTCTGTTGATACGTTTCTCACTTTTCCTACTCCTGTGATCCTGACCCAACCACTTACGCCTGTTCCATTGGATTGACCGTCACGAATTCTCATCCTACCATCCCTCCATCCACCCCCTCGTCATTAAAAGTGGTGATTACGGAGAATTACCCAAAGCGGCAAATTGAGATTTAGTACTTCTCTCGCAGCCGTCAGCCAAACCTTGGATCAAGCACAGTCACCAACCACTAACTTACTTCCTCCTCAACATCATCTTCATCCCTCATCTCTCTTTCAATCGTCATCATCTCATTCATCCACATTGAGACGATCGACCATTGTCATCCTGTCCGGTTACACACAGGATAGCAAACGCCGGTTGACATCGAAGAGCGAGCGTTTATTACCGGAAGAAGCGGAGTACGATTTGGAGGTCGATCTTCCCACTCCGACTCTGAAGTACAGCTTTATTCAACAACCAATATCACCAAAATCATCCGAGGGTAAAGACAACGAAATAGGGACAGTGGATTGATTACCCAGGGTGTTCAGGATGTCTTTGGTGAGTCACTGATCAAATGTCTCTCACACTCTTTTCGGCTTTGTTGACAATCGTCCCACCTTGCCATCCTCTTCCTTCACGTTAAAAGGGCTATATGCGTCATACCTATTTCAGATGACGCAGGCTGTGCATCTCGAACTTTGACGATCTCGAGTATATTTGAACATGTCTCATTCCTCTTCCGATATACTCTTTCTCATCAGATCTTCTTGGACATTTACGAAGATGACATGACCCACGTGCATATCCTTTCACCCATTTGATCCTTACTTCATCCCTTTGATTCTGTGTATTCCGTCACATCATTCACAAGTGCTGATATATCACAGTCAAACCCATCTTCACCCTCTCTTACATCTTCAAACCCTATCCTCTTCACTCCATCCACATCTTCAACAGTCATGCAACCTTCGGTGCCTGTCGTTCCTCCCCGCTCGGCCCTTCGCTCCGCCGCTCCTCCACTCCGTTCTCCCCCGCCACCAGTCATGACCCACCGAGAACCGTATCAGTCAGAATTATCATCGCAAAGTACCCTCAGTCTCGAAACAACACAGACACCACAGACACCTTCCCTTTCCACTGGTTCTGACGAAATCGAGAACGACGAGAGTATCACCATTAAAAGTACTACTAGTCCGGTCACTTCTCCTAAACCTGGATGGTCCAATTGGGGTCGTAAGAAAAAAGGGAAGGATGTTTTCAATAAAGACCCTTTCAAGGTCAAGGATGGTCTACCGAGTAAAGAAGCGTCCAGTGGGGTTTACACACGTACGTCGTCCAACCTATCTGATCAGAAATATTTCTCGGTTCCTTCCACTGCCACATCGCTCCACCCTCTCGACTCATTTCCCACCTCCTTACTCCTCTGCATCATTCCCAATTTCCCATACTTCGTGTTCTACGTTTAGACGATATACAAAGGTCTATGTCTGATCACCCAGCTCCGACTTTCCCCGGCCCGACTGCGTCCCCAGCTCATTCTCGTCACCCATCCACCATCTCCTCATCCGGCTACTTTATATACCCTGACCTTCCTCAATCCCCATTCTCCCCCTCTCGTACCTCCTCAGGCTCATCAGCCTCAGGCGACACCCCACAAACACCAATCACCCCCAACCGATTCTCGAAATTCTCTTCCGCGGCAGTTTCATACGGCTACAGTCTCAAACGTCTGTCATCCTCTATCACCTCTACACCTAATGCCGGTGATGGCTATATTACAGCTATGAGAAAATCATGGACCGGAGCCGCTCAACCGTCTCCAGTAGTCCCCCGTGCATTGTATGGCGAACAATACACTGAAGTTCCACGATACTTTCCTCCATCTCCAGCTGTAGGCGCAGGTTTGGGATTCGGGTCAATCGGTCCTGTCCCACAGAGGAATACGAATGGACCTAGGAGCACCAGTCAGCCAGCCAGAACGGTTGGGGCGGAGGGCCCGCTCGAAGGAGAGCAAAAGAAGGAAAGGGGAAGGAGGAAGCCGGTACCAAGAATAGAAGATGTGACGGGGGAGGTCGCAGGACTTGCTGTTTAAAGTCAATCCGAGATTCAGACCCTTGAGATGAAGGTGAGCTACGAGTGTAGATTTTGTGTGCTATTGTCATTGCATGTTGGACATTTGGAAAGAAGAAAATTTAGTGTAAGATGGATGTAGTGATACAGAAGTAGTACGTTTGACTATACTATCCTATCCCCACGCCTTGTCCTCGTTCCTCCATTGCAGTCACTTATCAGGGAGATCGACTATCTGCTATTGATGTTCTGACTACTGATCTTCGATGAGCACCGCTTATCATGACGTATGTGGAATATTCGCCAGTGGAAACCTCCCCCCGCCCCCCCCCTCCCCCAAGGCAGAGTATCGGGCGGTGTCGACGATCCTTTGACACGAAATGGTTGATCCCCCGATGGTATGTGTTTTCTTCCCATCCACTTCAATCTTCTCTTCATACCATCTACAACTCACAACAATCACATCCCCATTTGGCCATTGTGTTGTCCGGCACTATTCAGCACTCCCTAAACCATGACCCCGCCTATAACATCGTCATCACGACCTACCTTTGCGACCTCCAGAGCTCACGCGTTACCCTTGTTCTTCTCTCAGTTGAAAGGAGGAACTATAAGCATGACTTACCAATACGTTGCAGACGGAATCACAGCCTGGATCAGATATGAAAATGGGGGTTATGTGAAGTCACTACCGGTCCCGTCTCAGGGAGATCTAGATGGTTTCGTGCGTGACTGGAGTCCAGGTGAGTTACTATCAACCATCAGTTCCGGAATCACGAGACAGACTCACAATCAGACTCGACTTACGAACGTTCATCTCTTAAAGTATTGTCGGACCGGACGGGCGGTTCTGCTGCACCTACATTGTCTCTTGGAAGCGGGGACGAATCACTTCATCCCAGTCAGCTACTTATATCTGTTGACATCACAGTGCTGATACATGACAGGGGACTCGGATATGTGTTGGCAATGTGTCCATGTGCACCAGTGGATCAATGGGGTACGACTTGAGAAACCCACCCTAGTGCTACTCGAGCTTGGCGGAGAGAGTGAACGCACCATCGTGGCTTACTTTGAGGGAACCGATGAGGCTGGCCGACCCGTTTCGGTGCTCCTACCGACGGTAGAGACATTGGCAGAGTGGTATAAATATAACCCGCCACAACATCAATCCAGAAAACAACTCACTTTGTCTGGCACACCTGTAGTATCAACAGAAGCGGGGTTCGAAAAGTTTCAGGCCGAACTTAGGGAAGCCATGAACAATCTGATGATTGACAAGGATCCGCTGACCAGTGACACAATTAGTCACCAAGAATCGTCGTCCTCGACCGCAGGAAACACTGGTAGTAAGGGGTTGTGTCTGAGCCTGAAGTACAAAGTTGAGACTCCATTTCACGATGAGACATGATCAATCACACCATTCTCAACACTTACACAATTCCATTCTGCGTTCTGGCCGTCGTCTGCCTTTCTCGACCGAGATCTGTCCACATATTGTGAAAGATGTCCTCATAGATGTGAATTTTGACTTGATGTATCTCTTGTGTCTTATCAACTTAAGTGAGTCTTTCACCTAAGCACAATCTTTCCCTCAGTTCCGGGATGTTATTGTGAATATCATTATACAAATTGAGAACATGTTTATACGCAATGGAGCACGTCGTTCACCATCTTTCCGACAGAGAACCCTACCTCCCTGCTCCGGTTATTTGATGTAACACCACCCTCTTCACCGTATGCCCGCTTTCACTCCTGTTCCATCAGGGATGAACAGCATCTTGGTCATGTGAACAGCTGCACAAGCTTCAAAACCGCTTGCACACGAAAAGCCTCCAGCGCAGGTTTTCGACGTTGGGATGTCCACCTTGGGACACAGGCCAACATACAGTCCGAGCAATCCTCTAACATGTATGCCTAGTATTAGGACACTCTTGAGCGAACTAGTCAGAGGTTTTGAGGTCCCAGGTAGTGTGATGTGAGATGATGTGACCGCGCAACTATTGGGTCGTCGGAAGATGCTATGACATTCGTGAGGCGGCATTGGGCCGACTAGACGAGGTGAGCTGCAATTTGATTTTTATGAGAAGCGTTGGTCTTGCTACAAGTCCTGATTCTGTTATTGGATAAAGATGGTACCTCCTGAATCTCTGTTTCCATGCGCCCAGGAAAAGGGATTGAGAGACCTCACCTCGAAACGATGACCTGAGAAATGCGAAGTATCCAGACTTGGAGGGATAAGTGTGTGCTACAAAAAAGAGGACGTGACATGATTGGGATGAAAGATAGTGCAGTGCAACATGCTCCACAATAGGTTGACACCTGACCATATGAGTCGATTTCTTCTCGTCAAGCAAATGTGTCCGTCTGATGCTTCATTGTCGATATGATCACTAGCTCCATTCGACTCGAATTTGACAGACGTGGTTCCGTGCGTGATAGTTCCCCTTCCGACCAACCCGATGGTCCGGCCGACTACTTGAACACGTATACGCTCAGCCTTCACTTTGAGTCTTTTCTTTGTTGACTGGACTTCCAAATAAGAGAGGAGTTTCAATAGATTTGGCTATATGTACCCAGGTATTCTCGAGTTGCCGCTTCAACAGGAAGTTTCACCGCATCAAAGCGAATCAATGCAGTTTTGGAACAAAGGCAAGAAGACTGCGCAATCTACTGACATCTCGCCCGAAAGTACAGCACCTTCTGACAGGTTCAGTGATTTCACATATGGTCACCTTTCTAATCAAAATGGTCAGTGGCATCTTCGAGGTGTGTCCTACCATAGCAGCAAAGTACAGGTTTGTACTCAAAGTGACAGGGCGCCTGAGCATCAACCATCAAAATCACTCCCTGGGCAAAGAGAGCTAGCTCGTTTTGCTGCCTTGGAGCCTGAACTAATAAGTCATGGACTCATTGCAAATACTTCATCTTGTTTCAGTGAGTGCTGCTCAGGTACTTCACATGACTACAGGGCTGACTATATCCAGCTGCCGGGAACGGGGCCAAAGAAATGGCAACGCTGACCATGTCTGCGCCGCACTTGACATCCACCCTTTTTCAAGCCTCGTTCAAGGTGGTGCCATACTTGGATGGCACTTTTGCCATCAAAGCCTACGGATTTTGCCAAGTCAACTGTCACAAGACATACTGACCAGCATATGCACAATATAACAGTGCCCAACGGAACAGTGATCTAAACCACTGCGACGAAAAGGCCTATTAATCGGCGGTTAACTCTACCGCCGATCGCTGGTTAAATACCCTTCCCTGACTGTCACAGTCGTCGTTTCTTCTTCTCTACTGACCGACGGTCGACAAACCTCGGCTAACTACGTCGTAGTGGGGCGTCGATGTCTCACTAAGACAGGGTACTCGTCGAGGAACTACGGCTAACTTCGCCGTAGTACGTTGAACTGCTCGGTGGTAGCTCTCCTTAACTCGAAGGTTGTAGCTACTGAATATATCTCTCTCTACTGACAACAATCAAGGATCGCTGAAGAAGTTCAGCGATCTGTAAACTATCTATACTACTCCTCTCTTCTCATAGAACGTCCCTCAACTCCTGCACTGCCTCACGCTCAGTCCTCTTCGTTCAACTTCGCCGTACCTCGCCATATCCCCGATATCCTACTCCGCTCACTTTGACTAACTTCGCCTAACTTCCCCTGTTCTGCTCTCCCTCGGTTCCCTTCCCCTAACTTCGCCGTAGTTCTCCGCTAGGAGGGGTTATCGTGACAAATCCCCCCTTGGTTCTCGTAACTTCGCCGTAGTTGGTCTCAGTGGTTCGAGTGGAGGTTGGTGGTGGTGAAAGGAAGGTCGGTGATGGTGAAAGGAGGGTTGGTGATGGTGGTTGTCAGGGATGTTACGACGTAGTTCGTGACATCAACGATGCTTCAAAGCAAAAGCAAGATGCCACCATTATAGTCACCCATAGCCATCAAATTGCAACCATACCTATCAACTGCATACTGCCAGATGCAGAAGTGGTCAGCTGGGCTATGCAGAGTAAGGGTGTGAGCGATCTGTACAAGTTGTTTAACGTGACCCCTTCCAATGAGGCTTCCAGAAGTTCTTCACAGCAAATCTCTGTGATTCCAAGGCTTGACTTTGAGGGGATCAAAGCACAATTTTTGGCTGCTTTGTCTGCGGATCTCCCACCTCAACAAGCCCCCACCGACATGGCGGAGATGACACCTGCAACAGGGACTAGTTTGAGCATGGTCGGCCACAGCAATTTTTCTGGCTCCCTCGGATCCAAAGAAGCAATGAGGAGATTGTATGATAAGAGGAGAAAAATGGACAGCCATGGAATCACAACGGTGAATCTTGCACCCCAAGCTATGGAATGGTGCGCCATGACCCGTCCTGCTGCACCTGCTCTTTCAGACAACAATTCGAGGAACGTGCAATACCTATCAGAGGAGCTTGACAGAGAGGAGTAACTCAGTTGGTGAAGAGACATGGGTTGGCAGTCAGAGAAGTAGAGATCATAGGTAGTGAGATGACATACTGTACAGGCCGGAGTGACACTGTACATGAAGTTCTTCCCACCACATGCAGAACACGTCATGCCGCATTACTACATGGGTCAAGGACAATCCTGCGGTCTTCACCTATCACGATTTGCTATCGATAATTGAGTCATGATGAGAGCACCACATGTACACACTTATCACCACTCAGATACCCACCATCCGAATGCGGAATCAGAGTGTTGCCGGCTTACTGATCTGAGATTCATGAAGCGAGGAAACAGTACGCAGTTCCTTCTGATCCGTGCGCCACCCGTTCCTTCCGTCGTCGATGAAATACTGCATTTGGCTTTCACGCTCACTTGGATGTCGAGAAGAAGAAGATTGTCCCGGCAGCCAGCCTCTGATTTCCTCCTTGTTCAGAGCTACAAACCCCATAGCTTCTCCCACGTGAGGAGAACTCGCCATACTGTTAGTTCGACGACTACACCCCGCCAAGATCGACTTCGGACGTCTAAACCCTGCCTTTCCGGTTACATCATTTGCTACAGTATAATATTCATCCCCCCTTTTCGATCTTCCCAAGTTCTGCATATGAGGGCAGCCGGTGAACCCTCACCATTCCGCTCGAGTGAAGAAAGAGGAAGAAAGTTTCGAATAAGAAGTTGCGAGGGATGGCCTTCCCTTCCCACAGGGCCCAGAGCTCTTCACACGGATTAGTCAACTGCACAGCCCTGTTGAGACATCAGATAACACTTCTCTTTCCTCTTCTCTAGTTCACTTTTATCCGATTTTCTAGAGTCCACCGTGTTTATCATCCAAGTACTACAGTCGGGTGTAAAAAGTCATGTCCGCGTGTTTCATAGTAATTTGGCTGGGAAACTCTCTGCTTAAAATTGTGGGACCTTCATCTTTGACACAATTTGGTGCATGACAATGAAAGTCCACCACATTGTTATTGTGATTCTCTTCCATTCAGATATGTAATCACTTTGGCATCTTCAGTAATAAGATCTGTTGTAAACCTACTTGAAAGAAAATGCATTTTGGTCAAAAAGCGGCTTTTTGGGTGGTTTTTGGACAAAGTGCCTCCTCTTCCGGTCATGGCCATGCATTGTTGTCCAACATATGTACTAGCAAAGAATGCCCAGGATTGTTCATCGTGGATAGATGTACAAAATTCATTATGACATAAGCCATGCATATTGTCAGCTGAAAGAGATATCATACGACAAAGTGGGACATCATGATTTCCCAGCCAAATTACTATGAAACATGTGGACATGACTTTTTACACCCAACTGTGTTTTGCTGATTATTAGATGATAATACAGAGGGGAAAAGAGCATGCATCAAGTCTACATGTCTCTACACTTATCATATTCCACTCATACGCAGGAAACCAGAGACGATCGAAAAAAGTTCAGAGGATGAGTTGAACGAAGGGATATTCGATGGAAGGGGAAATTTTCAACGGCGGTTCGGCCGTCCTGGGCCAATCCAATCGGCTAACAAACTGTATCTACTCGACCCATCAACCAGTCATAGCAATGAACCCGTCGGCAGACACACTCGAGCCCCCATGTCATGATCACAACTCTGACCTCCACTTTCATGTCCTTAATCTTTCACCTCTGCTCTCAAGCCTATCAGGCATAAACTCCAAGTGTACTCCAGTCTCCATTTCCTCTGCTCCAAAGCCTATCAGGCATAAGTCCCAAGGAATTCTCTAGTTTCTCTTTCCTCTGTTCTGATGCCTTGTAAGGCATAATTCCTCAGTCTCTTGTTGTCACAGCTCTTCTATGTTCTGCATAGTTCCTTGTCGACCACCTTCGACAAAGTCACTGACTTCCGGTGCATCACGTAGGTGTCACGGCCGTCATACAACTTCTCTCTATAGACCAACGGTCGACGAACCTCGGCTAACTTGTCTCTTCGGTGACGGGGTCTCACCCAAGCAGGAGGGCACAGACGTCGAAAGGAGTGTAACTACGGCAAACTTCGGCGTAGTTAATCTAACTAGGGTTTTAGACTGATGGCGATGTATCTCGATGTAGCTGTAGCTATCTCTCTCAATCTTTCACTACTGACAACAATCAAGGATCGCTGAAGAACTTCAGCAATCTTCTCAGCTAAATGTATCCACCACTCCTAGATGTTCATCCAACCCATCCGCGCTTCAACGCACTTCGGCCAACTTCCCCGAACCACCAAGCACCCGTTCTTCTAACTTCGCCTAACTTCGCCATACCTCTGCTCCCTCTATCCCTGCCCAACCTAACTTCGCCTAACTTTGCCATAGTCGGTCTCAGATGTCCTAGGGTATGTGTAAACCAAAGAGGTTGAGAAATGATGGAGGTTTGAGGGGCAAGGGGGGGTCGTTGTTGGTGGAATTTAGGGGTGTCACGACGTAGTTCGTGACAATAATGGTGCTACTCACCATATACCTCCTCATAGGTCGATAATGACCGACTAGCAGAGCCAAGAGTATTCGGGCTAGCATCTGGCAAGTCAATGACAGCTTGGGAAACAGGTGACATTAATCTCGAACTAGATTCCGGACAGAAAATGGTACTGAAAGATGTACATCACGTCCCCACAGCGAAGATAAGTCCTGTTACGTGATGCACGGAAGACGTGACGCTTCGAAGCGTCACGGCCCTCATGCATGCTTGACGTGACCAGCTGAAGACCCGTGATACTTTGAAGCGTCACGGGTAAAGCCGTGCCTCTTCGAAGGGTCATGATTGAAAAAGTATGTACTGTAACTCAGCTGAGACCCAATTGGAGCATACTTTTCATGTGACATCAATCAGACAGGAAACCAAGTTCAATCTACAACTTCATCTCCAAGCAGCGCTTGACCATACTTCTCATAGAACCTATTCCTGTCACGAACTACGTCGTGACACCTCCATTACTCCACCAACAATGACCCTCCTTTGACCATCAAAACCCCCATCACGCCTTAACCTTTTTACTCTACACGTAACTCAGGACTTCTGAGACCAAGTACGGCGAAGTACAACGGGAGAATAAGATATACGGGGGCCTGGAGCATAGGGACAACGAAGTGCGGCGATGTTAGGCGGAGTTAGGCTAAGTAGGGACAATGGGAGCAGAAGTACGGCGAAGTTAGACGGAGTTAGGCTAAGTAGGGACATGGGAGCAGAAGTACGGCGAAGTTAGACGGGTTAGGCTAGGC
>NW_006711227.1:1620818-1624402 GCF_000271645.1 Tremella mesenterica DSM 1558
GAATAGATAATATTAGCTCCACGTTTATCGCTGAAGTTCTTCAGCGATCCTTGATTGTTGTCAGTAGTGAAAGACAGATAGAGATAGCTATTTACAAATCAAGATACATCGCCATCAGTAGAACAAAACCCCAGTTAGAGTAACTACGCCGAAGTACGCCGTAGTTACACCCCTTTCGAAGTCTGTGCCCTCCTGGTTGGGTGAGACATCGATTAGAAGGACCAAGTTAGCTGAGGTTCGTCGACCGTCGGTCTGTTAGAAAGTAGTTGTTCGACGGCCGTGACAGTATCAAGGATCGCTCTTACTGACCACCCGTGCGAACCTCGGAGAAGTACTAAGATTCTATGGAACCAGATAGGAGAGTTACGCGAGGCATGAGTAGGGATGGAGACAGGATGGAGGAGAACGAAAGGAGGGCACTGGAGGAGCTGAGCAGAGCGATGGGGCAGGAGCTTGGAGTGGAGGATAGTGTGGGGGGATCAATTCAAGGAGATGAGTTCGTTCCACCAGTGTTTTCTAATCCTCCTACCCCTTCGGGTAATGCTCTCCCACCTATAGGATCCCCAGTTGGATCGGATCAAACCCCACGGCCAGAAAACACTGGAAGTACGGCGAACTTGGGAGAAGAAGGTACACAAGGGGTGATATTGGCCTTGATGCAGATGGTGGCGAATATGAACAAAGACATGATGGAAGAGAGAAGGCGTAGGGAGGAGTGGGAGCAGAGAAGGGAAAGGGAGACGGTGGGCGGTATTGCAGAAGGGATATCAGAAGGGGTGAGGTACGCCATGGGACGACAAACTTCGGCAACCCCAAGCGTAGTTGGCAAACAACGGAAGGGGATAAAACTGCCTAATCCGGATTTCTGGAGAGGAGAGAGGAACAAGTTGACCGCATTCCTGTCGGAATGTGAAATCCATTACGAACTGAACTCTCATCTCTTCCCCAATGACACCAAGAAAGTCTTTTTCATGATCTCTCATTTACGCGAAACACCTCTTCTCGCTGTCCAACCCGATCTTGCTAAACGACCTCTTCCTGACTATCTTAGGGAGTATAATCACTTCGTTAAATATCTCAAGACAAACTTTGGCGACCCGGATGAAGAAGGAACCGCAGCCCGACTGCTTAACGATCTAAGGTAGACTGGGTCAGCTTTGGAGTACTTCTCCGCCTTTCAACAACATGTGGCGATACTCAAGTGGTCTGATGACGGAAACCTGGTTGACCGAGCCAAGAAAGGGTTGAAACCACACCTCCTAGATGAGATTGCTAGACATGGTAAATCTTTTGGGACTGTCAAGGAGTTATTGGAGTTTGTTATTCCCATGGACAACAGGTTGTGGAGAAGGAAAGTGGAGAAGGATGCGGAGAAGAAGAAGGAGTCGGGGGTAAGGGAAGTGCTAGTGGGGGATAGCCAGAGGGTGGAGAGGAAAGAGGAGAAAAGAGGGGAAGGGAGGCAAACTTCGGCGCAGTCTGCGGTGCAAGCGACTATTACGTCGACGCAGGTCAAGAGCATTCCGTCAAATGCTGACGAACTTCGCCGACAATGGCCCAGGCCACCTCCCGAGCTGAGGGAGGCAAGGAAGAAGGAAGGGAAGTGTACTGAGTGCGGGGAGAGGGGACATTGGTTGAGGGATTGCCCGGTGAGGGCAGCGAAGGTAAAGGTCGGATGGTTGTCTCCGTGGGGGGAGAAGTTCGGCGAACGTGGTGGAGGATCGGGGGGTAACGCAGTACCTCTGGGACAGAGGAGGAACTTGAACGCAGTTGGAGGAGATGGAGAGATGGAAGAGGACCAGGGAAAAGAAGAGGACCTGTCGCAGTAGGCGAGGCTCGGCGGGTCCGCCATATTCTCTCGGCCACCATTCCCAAACCTATAAAAGAGACACAGCTGATGGAGTCAGAGGATTGTGCATACAAAAATACACCACTCAGTACCCCCTGTTCATGCAATGTCGATAATCACCTACTCATCTCTTCCACTTCTAGGGATCAACCTAAATCGGATATTTTTATTAATGGAATTAAGCTAACTACGCTCTGGGATACTGGGGCTACTTGCTCATATATAAGCCCTAGGGCCGCGGCGAAGGTAGGTGTGGAAAGGAGACGATACCAGGTGAGCGTACCCGTTCACATGTTTGATGGGTCGGTTAGTGTCGCTGGACCTATCACCGAATTTGTCGAAGTTGGTTTTAGTTTGACGAAGGACGCCGAAGTGCGATCTGTTCGTCTAGATGTAACAACGCTCTACGATGCAGATGTTGTGATAGGGTGGGACTGGATGAGGAAGGAAGGGGTTGTTCTAGACGGAAGAGACAACTCGGTGAAGTTCCCCATCCCAATCCCACCGAGTGCGGCGAAGTTAGCAGCCATAGGGCTGCCAACTCCGACGGACGCGATAGATCTCCGAGACGAAGATGACCAGGATGAACTGAGTCCGGAGGAACAGGAGGAATTGTATCAGGTGGTTCCTGAGCAATATCACCCCTTCATTGATGTGTTCAACCCGAGGAAGGGAGGTGAAGTATTACCTCCCTCAAGGGAATATGATCTGGAATTTGACCTTAAGGAGGGGGCGAACCTGAAGGTTGCTCCACTCTACTCACTCGGAGAAGATCAGAGAAGTGCGCTGAGAGACATCCTAGATCGCGAAACATCGGCCGGAAGAATTCGACCCAGTAATTTGCCCTACGGATCACCGATGTTCTTGGTACCGAAGAAAGCAAAGGGTCAATGGCGAATGGTCATTGATTACCGAAAATTAAACGAAGCAACGATATCCGACGCCTATCCACTGCCTCTGATCGGCCAGATAACCGAAGAGCTGGAAAAAGCGAGGTATTTTAGCAAATTAGATCTGATTGGAGCCTATCAACTCCTACGAGTAAAGGAAGGACACGAGCACTTGACGGCGTTCAGGACTCAGTACGGTATGTTCGAGTCTCTTGTTGTTCGAGATGGTCTGCGAAATGCTCCCGCTGTATTCCAGCATTTTCTGAATGAAAGCTTCCGAGAACTGTTGGGGAAAGGAGTAGTTGTCTACATAGATGATATACTCATCTATGGTCAAACGTTGGAAGAATTGAGAGGAACTACGGCAAAAGTGTTCGAAGTTCTTCGAAGGTCGAATCGGTTTGTCAAGGCTAGTAAGTGCGAGTTTGAAAGAGATTCGGTAGTCTTCTTGGGTTTTGTGGTCTCGCGGGAGGGAGTTTCTAGTAATCCGGAGTACATCGACGCTGTTGTGTCGTTTCCCCGCCCCAAGAACCTAAGAGAGAGCAGAGGATTTATGGGAGTTGTTAGTTATTATCAGCGCTTTGTCCCCAGCTTCTCTAGGATTGCTAAACCGATCAATGATCTCACAAGGAAGGATGTACCGTTTGTCTGGGGAATTGAGCAGGAAAGAGCCTTTAAAGAATTGAAGGATAGGATATGTAGGGCCCCAGTATTGGCTCACTTTGATCCCTCGTTGAAGACATTACTACAGACAGATGTGTCGTTCTTCGGCTGGGGCTTCATAATATCGCAGTGAACGAGTTAGGACAAGAACATCCCGTGGCTATCGAGTCAGGAGCGTTTCAAGG
>NW_006711227.1:1624502-1625629 GCF_000271645.1 Tremella mesenterica DSM 1558
CGAGAGGACTATTAGCTATCGTTGAGGCTTTTAGAAGAAGGAGGCACTTACTGTTACAGGTAGAGACAACAGTTCTCACGGACCACCTGAACTTGACATACTGGATGGAACCGAAGCAGTTCAGCCCGAGGCAGGGCAGGTGGGTCGAAGAGCTTTCTAACTTTAGGTTTAAGATGGTGTATCGACCTGGAAAACAAGCTACGCTGCCGGACGGGCTATCGAGGAGAGCAGACTACCACTCTGGAAAGGGAAGTACTATGGTGCAAGAGAGCAACCTTATTCAAGGATTGCCGAAGTTCGACGAACTCGACGACACTAACTCTGGGTTACAACACCTACTTCGTGCTTTGCAAGGAACAAAGGAAGTAAGAGAGAATGACCTTATTGATCCCATGGATCTGATTGTTGGGATACAGGAAGATGAAGAAGTGGAGGAGGTTAGAAAAGAGCTATTAGGAGCCATTTGCGCTGAGTGCTCCCATCCAAAGTGTCACGATGACGTGCAGGAACCAGGATCAATCACCGAACTACGCCGTAGTTCGCGATCCCCTCTAATACTTCGTGGGGGGTGGACCCCAAGAGGTTTCCTCGCATTCGACGATCGCACTTATGTGCCGAACTACGCCGACGCTCGGCTAAAGATCATGAAGATGCGACGTGACTCGGCCTTGGCTGGTCACCCAGGTTCGGCGAAGACCCTTGAACTAGTCCTAAGGGATTATGTTTGGGTTGGAGTAAGAAAGGATGTTGAGGACTACATCGCTGGCTGCGCGGTATGTCAGAGAGCAAAGACTAACAGACAGAAACCCCATGGAGAGCTTAAACCATTACAAGTGACTACTAAACCCTGGTCAAGCATCTCGATGGATTTCATCGAAGAGCTCCCGAATTCTCATGGATATAATTCCATCCTGGTAGTGGTAGACCGATTGACCAAATGGGGCATTTTTATCCCAACCACGACGAAGTTAACCGCAGCTGGACTATCAGAGCTGATAATGGACTATGTGGTGGCCCAGCATGGATTACCAGAGAGTATAGTATCGGACAGAGGATCGAAGTTTACTTCGAAGTTTTGGAAGAACTTGACCGATAGTCTCGGCATAAGACTACATCTTTCTACCGCG
>NW_006711227.1:1625860-1628629 GCF_000271645.1 Tremella mesenterica DSM 1558
GCTGCTACAGTGGTGGTAAAAGACCTAACCGAAATACATAAAGAATGTATTGAGGGAATTGAGAGAGCTAACGAGAAGTACGCCGAAGGATACAACAGGAAACACCGGGACTACGCCGAACTTCGTGGAAGGTGACCTAGTAATGCTGTCATTAGAGAACATCAAGACTAAAAGACCAATGAAGAAGCTAGATGTGAAGCAAAGTGGGCCGTACAAGGTAGTACGGCAGGTAGGTTCTCATGCTTGTAAATTGGAATTACCAGGAACGATGGCAGGTATCCATGATGTATTCCATGTTTCATTGCTCCGCCCCTATCATCCTCCAGTATTCCCTGGTCAGCAAGCTGAACCACCTGGCCCAGTAGAGGTAGATAACATAGGAGAATCGTGGGAAGTAAAGGACATTGTGGACTCTAGAGTAAATAAAAGATCAGGAAAGTTAGAGTACTTAGTAGAGTGGTTAGGTTACGAAGGAACAGACGATTCGGTATCATGGGAACTGGTAGAGAACGTCGATGGAGCTGATGACATATTGGCGAAGTTCCACGAACTTCATCCTACCAAGCCGAAGGAAGGGCGACTGCGGAGGGCTAGGAGGTAGAACGTACTGCATACAACATAGGATTACAGCTACGTACCGCTCACTTGCCCGTATCCTTACCCTTTCCTTTTCCTTTCTCCTTCGCTCTACTCGGTCCCGCGAGATTGGTGTGGAGAGTACCGATGGCCGAGGGTAGATCGAGACTGTCAGGGGGGAAAACAGTCGAGAGAGAAGCGTTCCATGCCCGATTCATAGCCCCAAAGAAATCACCAAAGTCCTGGACATCCCGAGCAGCTTGCATGCTCGGAGTCCTCCACAGAGAACGTATGGTCCTAAGACACTCGGAAGGAAGACTGAGGAGATCGAGAGCAGTCTGAGCAGAAGCAGGGACTCGAGAACTACTCCGGGGGCCTAACCAGCCGATGGACGGTGGTGGCTCGTACGCCATAGGTGTCATACATCACCTACTTGCCACCTAAGATAGTCTTTTCTCGTGTTCCCACACTTGAAACACATCTGGAACACTTCCCCTGACCCCCTTTGGCTTAGGTTTATTGTTCTTGATCTCCATCAACAATCCCTATTGTTATCTCTTACACTCCCACACATGAAACACCTACCCCTGAACCCCTGAGCCCTTCATCTATTGTTCCCCACCTATGAATCTCATGTTGAATCTCATGTTGAATCTCATTCTCAACTTGTCAGTCCAGTCAGATCCAGCCTGACATCTTGCAGTTCCCTCAGTTCCCTCAGTCCCTTGTCAACCTCTGTATACTCCTCAAGCTCTACGAGCCCGAGACAAGTATTGGGTTACAGCCCCATTTCAGTCACCTTGCTTACCCTTTGGGGATAAGACCCCGCCCGTGACAGTATTCATAGGTCACCCAATTGTCCTTGCTCTATCCCAGTCCCCCAAGTACCCCTGTACTCTATTCAACCAATACTTTTCTTCATCAACCTGGGAATCCCAAAAACAACCAAGAAAACATCCTCAGGAAGGATTTGCCACCCAGAGAAAAATTTGCCACCCACTGTAGAACAGTGTAATTGGAGTTGGATAAAGGAAGAAGGATCATAAGAAGATTTGCCACCCGCTCCAGTCCACAGAAAACCCACCTTATATCAACAACATAATTCCTTCTATCATCCAGCCCACACATCATGTCTTCTGAACAACACCACAACACTCAGTTAGGCTCTGAACAGGGTACCCAAGCTCAGTTCACTCCTGAAGAGCTATTCCTCCAAATGCAAAATCATATTCAACAACTTGAAGCTGCCTTCAGCGCTATCACCATCACATCCCAACCTGTCACCTCAAGCAAGGAGCCAAAGATCACCGGTCCTGCAGCCTTCACTGGACGTAAGGATGAAGCTTCTGAGTTCCTGCTCAAGTGTGACATGGTATTCAACATCCAACCTCGTACATATTCCTCTGAAGCATCCAAGATTGCTTTCGTCACCAACCTACTCAAGGATGAAGCATACCGCTGGGTCATGCCCCACCTTCTCCTTCCAGTGGAGCAGAAGCCCATGTGGGTCAAGGATTGGAATCACTTCAAAGCCGAGTTCAAAAAGGTCTTTGGAGACTCCAATATCATTGAAACTTCCCGTCATAAACTCAAGTCACTCCGTCAAACTGGTTCAGCCACCTCATATGCAACCGAATTCCAACATCATGCTGCTTATTTAGCTTGGAATGATGCAGCTCTCCGCCAAAACTTCTTTGATGGACTCAAGGAGGATGTGAAGGATAAACTCCTCACTCCCAACAACTTCAAGGATTTCACTACCCTTGTGGACACTGCAGTCACTTGGGATGACTTGCTTTTCCAACGTCGCAAAAATAATTCATCTTCCAACAACTTCAGGAATACCAACAAATCTTATCAACCCTTCAAGTCCATCACTCCTTTTCAAACCGCAACTCGTACCAACAACTCGTCTTCATTCACCACTTCCACTCCAGGCTCAACTCCCATGGAGATTGATGCTGTCCGTCCCAAGTTCTCTCCCATCTCTGCCGAGGAACGCCTCAACCGTATGAAGAACAACCTCTGTCTTTACTGTGGCAAGCCTGGTCACAAAGCTCAAGACTGTCGAGCCCGTGCTAGGCGCCAGCAAGGTCAGGTCAATGCAACTTCTACTACATCCAGGTGCTACTCAAGTACCCCGACCACCAGCAAAAACTTCCAGCCTCAGATTAGACGTGCCCCATCTCTGGG
>NW_006711227.1:1631314-1705526 GCF_000271645.1 Tremella mesenterica DSM 1558
GGTTGTCACACTTGTGCAGAACAAAACTCCCAGACACAAACCCTACGGTCCTCTTCAACCACTCCCTGTCCCAACCAGGCCTTGGCAGTCTATCAGCATGGATGCCATTGTCAAACTTCCCTTGTCCAACAACTTTGATTGCATCATGGTCTTTGTGGACCGTCTCACCAAACAAGCACACTTTGTCCCATACAAAGAAGATGGCTTTGATGCTCCACAACTAGCCCAGATGTTCCGCCAACACATTGTCCGACTTCACGGTATACCTCAAGACATCATCTCAGATCGTGGATCAATCTTCAACTCCCACTTCTGGCGAGCCTTTGTCAAAGGCTTAGGCATCACACCAAACTTCTCCACAGCATTCCACCCACAATCTGACGGTCAAACTGAAAGAGTCAATCAAGTCCTTGAACATTACCTCCGAACATATTGTGATTACGACCAAGCCAACTGGTCCCAACTCCTAGACCTTGCAGAGTTCAGTTATAACAACTCTGTTCACGCTACAACCAAACATTCTCCCTTTGAAGCCAACTATGGTTATCACCCCAGAGATCCAACTTCCCCAGCTCTCTCTGTCAACACTCCAGTTCCATCTGTGACATCCCATATCCAAGAACTCCAAGACCTTCACAGAGCCTTGATAACCAACATACAAAAAGCCCAAACCCAACATGCTAAATTCTACAATGAAAAGGTCAAACAAATCACCAAAGAAGGAACACCAATATTCAAAGTTGGAGATATGGTCTTCCTAAATCGTAAAAATATCCAGACTCTACGACCTTCACTCAAACTCGATCACCGAATGCTTGGACCATTCAAAATCATTCAAAGTACATCATCCCCGCTTGCCTTCAAACTTGAACTTCCACCCTCAATGAATGTTCACCCTGTCTTCCATGTCAACCTGCTTGAGCCTGTGCGCTCCGGTCACCATCAACAACCTCAGGACCCACCACCACGTATTGAAGTTGAAGGACAAGAAGAATACCTAGTTGATAACCTCCTTGACTCCCGCATCAGTGATGATGGAGGATATGATTACCTTGTACACTGGTCAGGATACTCCAACGCCCATGATTCCTGGGAACCTTGGAGGAGGTCCACACTACCACCGCCTACAAAGCCTTTCGACGTAAACACTCCAAGAATCCACATCACCACTTTCCTCCTGCTTCAGCACACCAATCTTCAAAGTTAAGCAAATCAACCTGAACAACACACCTTCCCGGCTCAGAGGACTTCGCCCTTAGAGAGGGAGCTCCTGTCATACATCACCTACTTGCCACCTAAGATAGTCTTTTCTCGTGTTCCCACACTTGAAACACATCTGGAACACTTCCCCTGACCCCCTTTGGCTTAGGTTTATTGTTCTTGATCTCCATCAACAATCCCTATTGTTATCTCTTACACTCCCACACATGAAACACCTACCCCTGAACCCCTGAGCCCTTCATCTATTGTTCCCCACCTATGAATCTCATGTTGAATCTCATTCTCAACTTGTCAGTCCAGTCAGATCCAGCCTGACATCTTGCAGTTCCCTCAGTTCCCTCAGTCCCTTGTCAACCTCTGTATACTCCTCAAGCTCTACGAGCCCGAGACAAGTATTGGGTTACAGCCCCATTTCAGTCACCTTGCTTACCCTTTGGGGATAAGACCCCGCCCGTGACAATAGGAGTAACGAGGAAGGGGGTGTCGTAAAGTCTTCGGCGAACATCGGCTATCTAAGTAAGGCTTCGGCGAGAGACGTCCGCTAACCTCGTCCTTGCTTCCTCGTTCAGATTCCCACCGTTGACTACATCTACTAACGCCGCAGTAAGGTTATTCAAGGCGTTGGCTTGACGAGTGGAGAAGTCAAGCAAGAGAGATGTATCACGTCGAGCGACGTCAAGCTGAGTGGTGAGGCCGAGAACGAGAGAACGATACGTAGCAAATTCTTTTTCGTCCTCCGGGATACGAGGGTCCAGGGAGATGCGAGGGTGGACGAAGGACAACCGAGGAACAGAGGGCCCAGCACGCTGAGTAGCTTCATCTTCCACATCACCAGCTTCAAAGACGACCTCTTTCTCCACCCTTTTCCCTTTTGATTTCTTTAGAGAAGACTTTGGAGTCTTCTTGGAAGCGGGGGACGCGGTGACAGGGGCGGCCACTGGGGTGGCCGGAGGAGCAGAGGGACAACGACTTCGGGTGCCGTGGGCCGGAGGAGAAGGCACCACGGGAGAGGACGGACGAGGGGCCGAAGGACGAGAGACCGAGGGACGAGGGGCCGAAGGGCGACGGGAGGCTGACGGAGGAGCAGGCGGGAGACGTGACGGGCCGGCCACAGGAGCGAAGGGCGACGGCGAGGGAGGCAACGAGCGGGAGGACGGCGAAGTTCGGCGAACCGACCGGAGAGACGAAGACGGTACCCGCGAACGGGGGGCAGACGCTGGAGTCTGGGGAGGGGGGAAAGGAGAAGCGCCGAAGGGACGGGGCGGGATGTCCCGGGCAGAGGAAACGGGACAGAAGGAGCAGGGGCCAGACATGCATGAAGCACAACGGAGGGCCTTGTTGTGTGGCCTGACTGCCTTGAGGCAGGGCCAGTTTGGACGATTATACGTGATAATCTCACGTCTACTAAATAACAGGAGTAACTTCGGCGTAGTACGAATAGGTGGACTCACCGGCAACGATCACACGCTTCGTCAACACCAACCGCGACCCAACGACCAGGCTCGGACTTCATCTTCTCCCACAAGTACTCTTCTTCCCGCAGTGATCTCTTCACCCGTTTGGGCGAAGGCTCCCCTCTGGGAGAAGGGGGGGAGCAGCGACGGCGGCGGCGGCAGCGGCGATGGCGTTGGCGGGGGGGAGAACCCCGGAAGAGGAAGAGGAGGAGGAACAAGAAGAAGAGGAGAGGGAACGGCGTCGTTTCTGGCCCACAATTTGAGCAGGGGGAGGGGCAGGAACGGCTGCGAGTTAGCAATGTCTTGGAGAGCTAAAGAACAGATAAACAAGGCCAAGTTCGGCGAAGGTGTGAGAGGGTGGACGGAGGACTCACACTCAGGACTATCTACATTGTTGTCCTCTACACTAAACACCTCCACATCATCATCCGGGTATTCTTCTAACTCGTCTTCACCCTCACTATCGATCCTACCCTCCCGATCTTCACCCTCAGTATCAATCCTACCCTCCCGATCATCATCATCCTCACTTTCTTCGGTGTCGGGTTGATCACTCGACTCCGAGCCCCCACTGAGCAAGTCCTGATCGGAGGAGGACGGAGACTCACCAGGACGAAAGGCGGGCGTCCTACGGCGAGGAGTGGCGGCAGGAGGAGGCCCTCCAGGAGAACCCGTTACGGGGACGCGAGAACCAGACACGGGGGAGGGAGAACCAGCAGGAGGAGAGGCGGAGCGAGGAGGCGAGGCAGCGCCAGACGGCTCCCCCAGAGAGAGAGTGCCGAGGCCGAGGGAGGAGACTTGGCGAGATCTGTCGCCGAAAGAAACTGAACATCAGCCAAGTTCGGCGAGGTGGGGTGAGTATCGATGAAAACTCACGAGCAGATGACACCATACCACCAAAGTTCCTCATGGCGGCGAAAGGGCTGGGAGTGGGAGTAGAGGGGGCCATGACGTTAAGATATTTAAAAGAGAAATAAAACTATAGGCGATTATTCAAGGTAACAAATCTGTTTTCTAGGTAAGAGAGATAGAAAGTTTCGAAAGCAGATGGGGAAAAGAGAGAAACTCGAAGAACTGCTCAATATTTAGTATAATCAAACCTACCTCCTCGTCGTCAACATGCAGCAAACTTCGTGTTTCATCAACGAAAGGCAACGCAGGGACGATCAAAATTCCCACGCTATAGTGTCTCATCTCAATATAAGCGAGGGTTACTTCGACAAACAACGGTGTTGTTCGGCTGCCATCCGGGAAGCGTGTCTCACCTACAAAAGACACAGGGCTTCTTACGGCAAACCTCGACGAAGTTAGGGGAGTCTCATTGTCGGGTTTTGGAGTGAAAGGAGGCTCAACTACGAAGTGCGGCGCAAAGAGCAGAAGGGGCAAAGGGTGGTTAGGGGGAGGGAGAGGATGGGAGTACTACGCTGCTAAGTTTTCTTGCCACAGTACAGGTGTAATCGCTCACGAGGACGTTCACGGCTAAAGAAGGGGGCGACTGTCACGAACTACGTCGTGACACCTCCATTACTCCACCAACAATGACCCTCCTTTGACCATCAAAACCCCCATCACGCCTTAACCTTTTTACTCTACACGTAACTCAGGACTTCTGAGACCAAGTACGGCGAAGTACAACGGGAGAATAAGATATACGGGGGCCTGGAGCATAGGGACAACGAAGTGCGGCGATGTTAGGCGGAGTTAGGCTAAGTAGGGACAATGGGAGCAGAAGTACGGCGAAGTTAGACGGAGTTAGGCTAAGTAGGGACAATGGGAGCAGAAGTACGGCGAAGTTAGACGGGGTTAGGCTAGGCAGGGACAATGAGAGCAGAAGTGCGGCGATGTTAGGCGGAGTTAGTCGAAGGAGAAAGAGGATGGCCGGGGACTCGGGGAAGTTGGACGAAGTGCGTTGAAGTACGTCAAAGCGTGAGAGGGTTGGATGAACGTCTAGGAGGAATAGATAATATTAGCTGAGAGGATCGCTGAAGTTTTTCAGCGATCCTTGATTGTTGTCAGTAGTGAAAGACAGATAGAGATAGCTATTTACAAATCAAGATACATCGCCATCAGTAGAACAAAACCCCAGTTAGAGTAACTACGCCGAAGTACGCCGTAGTTACACCCCTTTCGAAGTCTGCGCCCTCCTGGTTGGGTGAGACATCGATTAGAAGGACCAAGTTAGCCGAGGTTCGTCGACCGTCGGTCTGTTAGAAAGTAGTTGTTCGACGGCCGTGACAATTCCGTGCCAACATGATTCCCTTCACCGCGTGCATCACCTGTGCATGTTCTTCCTTGAATCCACGTTGCATGAGCCCCCTCCGCCCATGCATGTGCCGTACCATCAACTCCTTCCACAGCCAGGATTTGTATTTGCGAGCGAGTAGACGAGTGGGCTTGTCCAAACTCCAGGTTCTCCCTTCAGCTTCCCAGACTTCAGCCAACCAGAGCTTGTCCTTACCGGGAAAGTATTCTGAATATTCCTCAAGGGGACTTCGTGAATCCCAAAAGCCCGCAGGAACATCACGTTCATCGCAATCGCTCCATGTTTCAAATTCCGAGAAGTGTTCTGGCCAGACGGATTCCTCGCTACCGCTGGTATCATTCCCAAGATCAGCCTGCTCTTTTTCCAGAGCTGGTATGGAAGTGTTATCTTCGCTATTGTAGTCTTTCAGTCAGTTGCAGATCAATCATCCAGTGAAATACATACCTGGAGGAGTATCACTCCGGTGACCACTAGATATACTCCAATCTTTTTCCTTGTCCCTGCACTCAATCCCCCTCTTTCTACGCTTTCTTCCATGTTGCTTCTGTGAGTTGCTTTTGGTGCTATCACTAGAGTTACTTTCCCCATGTTAGGGACACGGCCGGAGACGTGCACCTCCGGAGCTGCACGGACCTGATCAGACCCAGTGGGAGACATTCCACTCCGGAGCTGAACGCACTCCTGGGTGTTCTTCCGGGGAGAGATTGAGCATAGCCGATCTAAAATACATATTTCACCCCATGAAAGAGAACCACAACGGAGTTTATAAGCAAGATAAGTACTCAACACCTGTTTGGTGATGACCATACACACCTGGTCCCCAGACTATCTTGCACACACTCATGAATAACCAACAATTGGGACATCCGGATAGGTCCAAGAAGAGACTCTTGGGTTAGTTTTGGAGGTCAGAGTTTCACACTGCTTGTGAAAGAGACACAATGGAGATAGTGGTACATAGAGTCATCAGTAGCACACACAAAGAAGAGGGGCTAAGCAGTGATTATAACACAATTTTGAAAAAGCTCTGGCTGTGTCCGGTCACCTCCGGAGGTGTACGCTTCTCCGGCTGGGTCCAAAGGGGGTATTTTGAACCGTGCAGCTCCGGAGCTGAACGTCTCCGGCTGTGTCCCTAACACCCACAATCCACAAAAGTTCGTTCAGTGGCGGTCATACGAGCATAATTGCTGCACTCTCGTTCAGCCCCATGACAGTATAAAGAGCATTTAACACCTTGTTTCCGGCACTTGCAGGACTTGGTAGCACAGTTCCCTTTACACCTGCACTTTATCTCCATCTTAGAAACCCCTGACTTGTCAGCTAGAATGTGTTGGAAATGCGACTCACCTAGCAGTTTTCGTGCCGCTGTTTTGAGACTTATCACTGGTTGACTCTTCCACTGCTTGAGTGCCAGGCGAACGTCCTCCGGAATATCAAAATCCTCCGCAGGATTGAGAGCTTTACTCTGATACAATCGTCCTAGCACTCCAGCTACACAGAGTAATCGATATGCACGTGGCTCATTGGGGCTGCTGAACACTTCACAAACCAGGCAGGGGATTCGACTTGCTGGAGCTCCGGGTCTATCACTTGCAGGAACATACAGAGTAACCTGATCACCGATCTTGTATGTAAAGTGGATGTTGGTAGCACCATATCGAGCAATCATTTGTTTCCGAACCACTTCTTGCCTTCCCCTCATTTTCTCATGAAGTCGATTAATTGGGCTACTACCCTGTCCGCTTGCCCCAATGGGGTCCAGAGTATCTTTCTCATGAGCTCTCAGGCCGGGATAAAAAATTTGCTCACCTTGTTCCCCTTCTATGGATGTCTCCCTTGTGTTGTCCTGCCTACGTCCGATATTGGCACTATCCTCAGTGTTCGGTGTATCCCTTTGATCCGTGACCATCATATCGTCATCCTCTATCCCTGTCCCTTCTTCAGAATGAGTTCGGTGTTCCTGGTTGTGTTCAGTCTGTGTTGTTCTCTCTTTGTTTTGGGGAGTTTCATCCTCCCAGTGGAATTCTCTGTCACCAACAACACTTTCCCCACTCTCAGCATTCTCTCTATCTGATGTCTCCTCTCCCAAAGGGTCATTCTCGTACATCATGGTTCGTTCTCCCCCGTCAGCCCACAGTTGTATCTCTCGGTGCTTTCTTCCAAATACCGCCTCATGTGGCGTGTGTAAAGTTGCACTATGTTTTGTGTAGTTAATTGAACGGATGATGTGGGAAAGCCCTTCGGTCCTAAATGTCAGTCAAAGTAAGTGCCAGGAGTGAGAACTCTTACCAGGGACGACTTGGATTCCCAATACGCCACTTTGCTAGGCAAGTCTTCACCGTACCATTGGCCTGCTCAACCAGGCCTTGAACTCGTGGAGTTCGTGGAAGTCCATGTTTTATCTTCATATCATACTTCTCAGCTAGGTCGGTGATGAGCTTATTGCAGAACTCTCTTCCATTGTCTGATTGGAGTATATCTGGGGCGCCAAAGTGGTTAATCCATGTCATGAGACAGAACTCAACGTTTTTTGCTGTCTTCTGTGTCATTGGGTACTCATGATCAGCAATCATAATACTAAAACCTATCTATCACTCACCACCTGTGAATACTTTGTAAAATGATCCTTGATATGACAAATCCAATAGTAATGTTCATTATCCTGTATGCACCCGTCGGCTCGCATATCAATGAGATCAATTTGGATGTGCTCAAAAGGAGTTTCTGACTTCAATGGCTGAAGGTCACCCTTATCTTTACTGCGCGCTCTGCACATTTAGCATTCACATTTACAAGAGCACTTACTTCAACTGACAGACATTACATGCCTCAATCATCTTTTTGATTTCAAACTTGCCAATTCCTCGATAATGAGCACGAATTTCGGACAATGTCTTGTTCTGACCTGAGTGGGCGACAATATTGCAGTGTACATGTTTGACCTTTGCAAAAACTTCCGATACCGGGACAAGCTTGTACCAGGATGACTCCCCAGCTGGTTGCGTTAAGACATCATGTTTATCGTCACTGAGACGGTGGTACTTGCGCATTCGAGTCGAGTCATCCAGGAATTGTGAGGGGGGACAAAAGGCGGGGTTTTGTCTGGGTTATCAAGGACCCATCGATGATTCTTGTACTCTTCATCAGACACTGTATAACTGTACTCGTCGTCACGACTTTCTCGGATCGACCACTTTCTCGGATATCATCCCGATTCCTTTATTGTACTTTTAGACATGCATAACAAGGTTAGAGTGATAGATACAGTGAAACAACTTTGCGAGGTATTAGATGGCCCTGCTATGCATGCTTGGGGGTGTTCAGAACCTCCCCCAGCTGCTCTCCCTTCCGTGCGCCGTCTCTTCCTTCTCGCCTCTGCCTCTTTCTGCTTCCTCTCCTGCAACTCGGCCGCATGCTCCTCAGCATACTCAGGATCATATAATTGTCCATCTGGATGTCTCTGCTTCTTTCTACTAGCCCTGGTTGCCCTCTCCAATGCCTGCGCATCCCGTACACTCATCAACTCATAATCCGTAAGCGCCTTATCCGCTAGCAAGATTTCACAGGACTTCTCAAGCTTCAGCATGTTGGTTGTCGGACTGATTTCATGTCATACATCACCTATCTGCCACTTGTCAAAGTGCTTTTGCGCAATCAGACACTTGAAACGCATACCCCTGAATACCTCCACCTCCACCTCCACATGCTGGAACCTTCCACCCTTGCCTCCACCTTTACCTCCACTTGCTTATCAAGCCTCCACACTCTGGAACATTCTGTGCCTGCCTCCACCTTCCCAAAGTAGTAACTCTGGTTGATTGCTGAGCAATCATCCATAGTCCGGAACATTCAGTGCCTGCCTCCACTTTCCCAAAGTAGTAATTCAGTCTGCTCGCTGAGCAATCTTTCCCACGTTTGCGCTTTCTAGTTTATTCCGTAGACATGTTGAGCAACCCGCTTGATGGGGATAAATACCCCCTCCAAACTGGTTGTTCCCCACCTATGGATCTTGTGTCAATCCAGTCAGTCCCAGCCTGACATCTTGCAGTCCCCTCAGTCCCTTGTCACCCTCTGTATACTCCTCAAGCTCTACAAGCCAGAGACAAGTATTGGGTTACAGCCCCATTCCAGTCACCTTGCCTACCCTCTGGGGATTAGACCCCGTCCGTGACATTTCACCTCGCCTGACTGCACGATTGTTGCTTCGAAGGACGCGTAGGTTGTAGGGTGTCAGTGGATTGAGTTTGAGATCTCTGGGGGGTGGTGTCACTGGTCTTGCTTCAAGAGCATCCTCCTCTACCCGCATCACCTTTCTGTCCAATGGCCAGAGCCCTGATTTCCTCCATGCCCCTCGCAACTGTCTCAAGGTTGCGGTCTCCCTCCATGCACGTTGATGCCATGGCCAGAACATACCCTTCACGGCATTCAACATAGACCCTCCTAGTTGATAATTGTTAAGGTGTCGGAAGTAAGCGTCTTTGAGGGGTTTGAAGAAATCAACATCAAGAGGTTGGAATTTGTCGGTCATGTTGGCAGGGAGGATGATGCATACGATGTTCTTTGCCCAGCAGGCTTCAAGAAAGTCGACTTTTGTGTGTGGTTCCGCTCCATCGAGGAAGAGAAGACGACGGCGACCGTTGGCGATGTCTTTGGTGAAGGGATCAAAAACTGTTTCTAACCACTGGATCATGATGTAGCTGTTGATCCAGCCGGAGTTACTGACAGTTGCTATCTGCCGGACATCCTTCTCATGCTCCGCCGTCCAACTTTCCTGGAGTTGTGCACCTTGAAAGATGATGAGAGGGGGAACCGGAGCTGAGTCGATACCGATACAATGGACAGCAGTGATGTGTTCGCGAGATGAAGGGATTGCTTGACCATTATGAGGATGATTGCGAGGACCAATTCGGCGTACTCTTTGTTCATATGAGAGACTGAAAGGTGATTCATCCATGTTAAAGATACAGGAAGGAGAATAGAGACCGGTCTCATAGACTTCCTTGACCTGTCAATTAGTTTTGGGACATTTCAGAAAGCGTCTAGGAATACTGTCACTCACCAAGGTGTAGAATGCTTTCCTGACAGCATGTCACGGCCGTCGAACAACTATCTTCTGGCAGACCGACGGTCGACGAACCTCGGCTAACTTGATGCTCCTGAGTTGAAGTCTCACCCAACCGAGAGGGCGCAGACGTCGAAAGGAGTGTAACTACGGCGTACTTCGGCGTAGTTACTCTAACTGGGGTTTTGTTCTACTGATGGCGATGTATCTCGAATTGTATATAGCTATCTCTATCTGTTTCTCACTACTGACAACAATCAAGGATCGCTGAAGTTCATCGCTGAAGAACTTCAGCGATCTTCTCAGCTAATATTATCTACTCCTCCTAGACGTTCATCCAACCCTCTCGCGCTTTGACGTACTTCAACGCACTTCGTCCAACTTCCCCGAGCCCTCGGCCATCCTCTTCCTCCTTCGAATAACTCCGCCTAACATCGCCGCACTTCTGCTCCCATTGTCCCTACTTAGCCTAACTCCGTCTAACTTCGCCGTACTTCTGCTCCCATTGTCCCTACTTAGCCTAACTCCGTCTAACTTCGCCGTACTTCTGCTCCCATTGTCCCTACTTAGCCTAACTCCGTCTAACTTCGCCGTACTTGGTGTCAGAAGTCCTGAGTTACGTGTAGAGTAAAGAGGTTAAGGCGTGATGGGGTTTTGATGGCCAAAGGAGGGTCATTGTTGGTGGAGTAATCGAGGTGTCACGACGTAGTTCGTGACACAGCAGGAGTATCCGCTTTGAGCCGAGAAGCTTCCTTGTATGAGTAAAATCGAGAGGACAATACATCCTGGTGTCGATGAACAAAGCGAGAAACCCAATTGACTCCAATCTTCTCAGCACACACCGATTCCGCGAGTTCTTTGACATGTCGAGGAGTAAGAAGGGTACCTCGAGCTGCAAAGTCATTGATCTTGCTGATGAGTCGGGTCTCCTGTTCAACAGAAAGTCGTCGGGGGGCGTTGTGTCACGAAGTGACAAGTTAGTTTGATAGTGATAGTGATAGTATGGGTTGGGTATTTGACCAGCGACCGGCGGTATGCAGTAACCGCCGGTTAATAGGCCTTTTAGCACAGTGGTTTAGACCACTGCCTCTGAAGGGCACTGTTATATCGTCCCAATGCTGGTTAGTTGGTCTCGTGACAGATTAACCGGCGGTTACGGGTAGGATCCTGGGTTCGACTCCCAGGGTGGGCTGGGTCGAATTCAGTCCCTACTTGGAAAACCTCCCTCTCGGAGAAAGTTTTCAGCCTATCGTACCCTTCCCTGTTGGGGCCCCAGATGGGGCTGAAAGGGAAGGCATAATGTCACGAAGTGACAAGTTAGTTTGATAGTGATAGTGATAGTATGGGTTGGGTATTTAACCAGCGACCGGCGGTATGCAGTAACCGCCGGTTAATAGGCCTTTTAGCACAGTGGTTTAGACCACTGCCTCTGAAGGGCACTGTTATATCGTCCCAATGCTGGTTAGTTGGTCTCGTGACAGTCGCGAGCCTAATAGGTTAGTCGCACTCGCCTCTATCGCAGGTATCGAAAGTGACACTTCTATCATTGATCCTGTCTCTCCTGAGGAAGCAGTGAACGGCCCAGATGGTGAAAAATGGCTAGAATCAAGGGGGAAAGAGATATCTAACATTGAATCTAAAGAAACATGGGTGGAAACGGTACTTCCACCGGGTTGAAAAGCCATAGGCTGTAAGTGGGTATTCAGAGTGAAGACAGATTCAGAAGGAAACCTACTAAAGTATAAATCCAGACTAGTAGCTCAAGGATTCTCACAGGTACCAGGTGTCGATTACGAAGAGACATTAGCACCTGTTGGTAGATCGGGATTGTTACAAATACCCTTGACTATAGCGGCCACCGAAGATCTCGAAATTCGTCAGGCCGATGTCGAAGGGGCGTATTTAAACGGTAAACTCGATGTCGAAATTTGTATGAAGTATCCAAGGGGAATAAAGCCAAAACCTGGATGTAACGCCTTGAAGTTAGTCAAGTCTCTTTACGGGTTAAAGCAAGCGGGAGGAACATGGTGTATTGAACTCGGGGAAGGATTATCTCACCTAGGTTCTTCCAGGATAGAATCAGATTGGGGTCTTTACTATAGACCAGAAGGTAAAATTGAAGGAAAGGGAGCAGCAATATTGCTAGCCTATGTTGACGATCTAGTATTAGCCACAAAATCGAAGGAAGAAGCAAAAGAAATTTTCGATGGGCTAGGGAAAAGATGGACAATAACCGACCTGGGGGAGATAAGTATCATTCTAGGTATGAAGGTGACCAGGAACAGAGAAGAAAAGACGATATGGTTAAATCAACCAGCGTATATTGATAAGATACTTCAGAAGTTTCCAGAAAACGACTTACATTGAGATCGAAAAACACCATTACCCCTTACTGCAAAAAGTCCATCGATGTCGGAGGTGGAAAGTGAAATTCGACCATTTCAAGAGTTGCTAGGATGTCTACAGTGGTTAGCCACATGTACTCGACCCAATATATCATACGCAGCCTCATACCTTGCTAGATACCTAACCAAACCAACGAAGAAAGTGTGGGAAGAAGGAATAATGGTAATTACCTACCTTCGGTCCACTCGATTACATGGTATTTGTCTTGGTGGCGAGGCTAGCGATCTAGCAGGATGGGTGGATGCTGATTGGGCCGGTTGTAAAGACACACGACGATCAACTACAGCTTGGATATTCATGATGAACGACTCATCGATACCCTGGAGTTCGAAAAGACAAGCTACAGTGTCATCGTCGACAGTGGAAGCAGAGTACATTGCGATGGCCAAAGCAGGAAAGGAAGCTCAGTGGTTGAGAGGATTATTGAGGGAGATAGGCTAGTCAGATCCTACTGTTTTAAATTGCGATAATCAAGGATCAATATCACTCGCAAAGAAACCTGGTACTCACCAGAGGACAAAACACATTGATATTTGACATCATGCTCTTCGAGATTTAGTCAGTAACAAAGTTATCGAACTAAAATACGTCAACACTGTCTCTCAGAGAGCAGATGTACTCACGAAAGCTTTAGGTGGACCAGTACATTCGGTGAATATGTCAGGGATACGAGTCGAACCACCGAAAAAGAAAAATATTGGTTCAGTATACGTGACATTAGATGATGAAATCATTGATTATGATTACTCAGATTTCGAGGATCTAGGAGATCTGTCAGGAGGTACAGAGAACGAAGTAGTACCAGAGACAGGTGTATGGGTGGAAGGAAAATTGGTGGAAGGAAAAACGGTGGAAGGAAAAACGGTGGAAGGAATTTCAGAGAAACTCACCGAAGGAATGGCTTTCGTTAGCCATGACGAAAAATTTTCAGATGTACCTAAGAGTGTGAGTAATTCTAAGATAGGTCAGAAACCACCAGCAGAACCTAGAATCATTAGAGAGATGAGAGAGAACAGAAGGAGAAGGGAAGATGGTTTGCCACATGTTAAAAATAAAAACAGCAGATCAGGAAAGAAAATTACACATTCCCCATCTCCAAACCACGATATCTCATCTCATCATCCAGGACGTCTTTCACCGCCCCTTCACACGCCTCCATTTTGTGGATCAAATCGAATAAGGGGGACGATGCCCCCTGTCCACCACGAGAGGCGGACGCCAACAGAAACCGAACGTATGAAATGGTCGCCACCAACATATGTAAATAGAACGTCATCATTGGAGAGAAGTCAAAAAGTCAGTTTAGAAGATAGAATCAATAATGGACGTACCTTTTCTCTCCGACTCTCTCCACAAACCAACAAGAAGAAAACCCCGCCGGGACATGTTGATGTTCAAGATAGAAATCGAAAAATTTTGGTGAACGATAATCCTGTAAAATATTGTCAGCCAGTGACAGGAAGGAAATTTACCAATTCTTGTGAATTTACTGCTAAACCTGAAGTTTTAAGAACTCGACAGGATAGAAGGAAGTTCAGACAGTCAGAAATGAGTGATAAAAGTGGAGAAAAACGAGAAGTGAACATACCGTTAATTGGAGGTAAAAGTGATGAAGTAAAAGGAAAGATAGAGAAGAGTGAGTCGCCAGTAGTGAGTGGTAGCCACGTGTCAGAGCGGAGCCCCGCAGGGGGCCCCACAGAAATTCATTTCACGATTTCACCTACCACTACTACCACACACATAACACTCAACATTTCGTCATTACTACCTCTTACACCATCACAAACCTCGCCGTCGCCATCAATAAATCGTCCGGGACTACTGCAGAGTCGTGCATTGTCCCGTGGGGAAGTGTTAGCCGATAGGATCGGCCCAGAACGGCCGAACCGCCGTTGAAATTTCCCCTTCCGTCGAATATCCCTTCGTTCAACTTATCCTCTGAACTTTATTCGATCGTCTCTGGTTTCCTGCGTATGAGTGGAATGTGATAAGTATAGAGACATGTAGATTCGATACATGCTCTTTTCCTCTCTGTATTATCATCTAATAATCAGCAAACAGAAACTGCTGCAGTGCTTGCTGATGGACTCACAAAACCCTTATCACCAACTTTGTTCGCTCGATTCACAGAAGTGCTTGGTCTATTGTCCTTCCCAGTTAGCATTGAGGGCACTTGTGTAGTTTCTGTTCAACAGCTCTAGCTTGGTGGGAGTGTTGGAGGGATTGAATAAGCTATGCGCTTTGAAACTTTTCTTCTTGTTAGCTCGTTCATGTCTTTATGCATTACTATATCGTTCGATTTCAACTGAATAGTCTTTGATGCAACTGTCTACTATCATCGTAATATTGTACTCGTCGTACACTTCGTACACTTCGTACAAGCCCTACGGGTAGGTTACATTTATTTCTTCATTGTCATCCTCACAAGCAGACCATTACGATCATACACATGTACGCGATGTTATGAAACTGACAAACATGGTGGGGTGACCTAACTTCGGAGCCGGATGAGGAACGTATTGATTTCGCTCGTGATCAATTCCTGGCATGGATCTTGGCATCTTCTCCCCTGTTACGCCAAATGTACCTGAATACCCCGAGGGTTACCACAATTGACTGAGGCCCTCTTTGCGCACAAAGTCAGATCTCTTCGTGCACAAAGTCACGTGACACTGCCACAAACACGTGGCCTTATCAGTGAGAAAAAAGACACGTGTGGTACCGCACAACCGCTTCGCGACTCACTTTTCACTTTGATCATTCAACCTGTCTTCAATACCAACCCATTAATCCTTCTTTACAGCTTCAAGAACTTCAAACAAGGACTTCTAAACATCACCATTGTTCTCAGCACCCCTCATTACCCCTATCTACACTGTTTACACCTCTTAATCTTGCCTCCTCATCTAATCGTACGTATCTCCCTTCGCTCCTTTTCCCCTTGATCTGGGCTAATGTCTTTAGTCCAATTTTCATCATTTTTCAGCCTCAACAATGTCTGAATCCCAGCCCATTGAGATCTCAGATACCTCAAGTGAAGATAGCTTCCTTTACGAACTTCCCCCATCACTTCCCCCTCTCAAATTCGAGCGTAGTCCAAGCGAAATCTTGATCCCCGAAACTCAGCAATCTTCACCTTCTCCGCTATCTCTCACACCTCTACGAGAGATCAGTATACCAAACTCTTCTCCTGAACCTGTAGACAACTTCTTTGATCTTCCCTCTGGCCCTGCAACCCCTCACAGTCAGTCCGAGGACATTGAAATCGAGGATCAATTGCTACCACTTGACGAAGACGAATTTGGCCCCCACGAACGTCTCCCCAACTTGGTTCATCCACCTTTACGACTTTCTCCTCAGCCAACAGTCAATGTGGCCCGTGACAAACTCTCTCTCATAGCTGAAAACAAGGGGTTTGCTCTAGTTACTTCCTCAAGCAATCAGCCAGCCCAATACATGATTCTACGATGTATCTGTAGTGGACATTACAGGACAGGTCGCCGTCCTCGATATGAACAAGTTCGACAGAAAAAATGTCATACTCAGCGACAAGACTGTCCCTTTCAACTAAAACTTTCAAGAGTTCACGAAAAAGACGCCCTCGCCGATGGATATCGTCCTGTACTGCTCACCACCGTATGTAATGAACATAATTACCCTCCAATAAAAAACATGCTACTCTCACACCTTCGAAAGGCGTCACGAACCCCCACTATCAATAAACTTCTTGAAGAATACATCGATAAAGGCTTTACTCCCTACCAAATACTCGAAATTCTTAAAAGTCACCCCGACCAACCCCTTCTGACCTCTGCAGATGTGTCAAACTTCAAGTGGAGGTATGAGAAAAGTCGACAGCAAGGGCGTTCATCAACAGAGAGCGTATTTTTACGACTTGAAAAAGAGAAACGCCTTTTTAAAGGCCTAATAAACAGTCACAATGAGACTCGGGGTCTAATATACACCACTCACACTGCAAGAGCTCTTTTACACTGTTATCCAACCGTCCTCATGATGGACTGTACGTATAACACCAATCAATACAGCTATCCAATGTTACACATCACTGGTGTGACGGCTACGAATAAAACGTTTACTGCGGCCATTGCTTTTATCGATCGAGAGACGACAGGTTGGTACGATATTGCTCTTAAAGGATTTCTTGATCTAATGGGCCCTCTACCTCATCGAATACAAGTAGTAGTAACCGACAGAGAAAGAGCATTAGCTAAAGCTCTCGAAAAACACCTCCCAAATGCTGTTCAGCAGTATTGTACTTGGCATTTAAGGGAAAATGTCAAACACGCCTGTGATAAGTCTCAATGTTTTAAAGACGAAGAAGATCCTGTGGGACAGAGGTCGAGATTTGGGGACATGTGGATGAGGGAAGTGGTTAAAGCAAAAGACGTCTTCAAGCTCGAACAGGGGATGGACAAGATAAGACTAGAATTCTCAAAACCTGCTCATCAACCAGCAATTCGATACATCGAAAGATTACTTGAAAGCAAGGAAAAATGGGCTTACGCTT
The DNA here is from genome assembly GCF_000271645.1 of Tremella mesenterica DSM 1558. NCBI lineage: Eukaryota > Fungi > Basidiomycota > Tremellomycetes > Tremellales > Tremellaceae > Tremella > Tremella mesenterica. Next base: position 1,648,249 of record NW_006711227.1, read on the forward strand.
TTACGAATAAGAATCGCAATTTACAACAGCATACAACATCGCGAAATGAAGGTGAACATCGTTCTCTTAAAGAGTTTTTAAAGACATACACAGGAACACTTTGGCATGTCATCCACAAAGTAGATGGGTTTTTAGAAAAGCAGTGGGCAAGTATTTTATTAGTAAATGGTCAGGAAAGCGTTCGAGTACCATTGGGTGATCGAGTACTCAGTGTTATTCGTCGCGAGATCTCAAGATTTGCGGCTGACGAGCTTGAACATCAAATTCGACTTGCTAGCAAACTTCTTGAACAACCGAACAGCAATAACAAATGCTCAGGTAACTTTTTTGCTTCGACAGGACTCCCCTGTGCTCATAAAATCGTCCCTATCATAAAAGAAGACGGTGTCCTGAGAATTGAACAGATACATCATCATTGGAGACTATTACCAAACAATGGGTTCGAAAAACTTCTTGAAGACACCAATACACGAGCTCAGCGAACTTCTATGCAGGCTACAGGGGTTCAACGACTCTCTGACGAGTTTCAAGCCAACGAAAATGCAGATCGGTACATTTTGGACCCCCCACTGAACCTTGGTTTACGAGCTCGTCGTGCTCTTCGAATCACTGCTTCTCAAGCTTTGTCCTCTCAAGGAATTACTGTAGTTCGACCTACACCAATGTTCACCCCATCTACACTGTCTCCTTCGATCCCTCCTGCCTCGCAACGTCTCCCCAGGCCTGCGGCCTCGAATACTGCTCCCCCTCAAGCCGGCAGTGGAAGAATTCTGTCCCAATCTGAGCAATCTGCTCCCTACCGTCCACCACCACCTAAATGTACTCTGGGTGGTAAAAAGCATGCGACTACATGGATGTGTGCTGCGAAAAAAGCGGTGGCAGCAAGAGAGCAGGAGTTATTGGCCAGGATTCAAGAGACAACACAGGATAATGGAGAAAGGATGATGGATACGGCCTCTGTGATGACACCGAGGCCTGCAGAGATGGCGAGGACAGCTTCTGAGGTGGTGAGGACAGGTTCAATGGTACGCATTTCATTGACATGTGTCCTGTCACTTCTTCTCATACACGAGTAAAAGTTTCAAGCTGATGAGAGCAGATAATGAGTCAATACTCCCCCTATCCCTTCCACCCTTCTCCCCACTTCATACCAGGAGCTCCTGGGCCCTCTAATTGGTACCAGAGGCCACCTATGTACCCTCCTGTACCCAATTACTCGAATTTTCAACCTACCTTTTATCCACCGATTTATCCCCCACCATATGCACAGGAAGGACTCGAAAATGGCTCAAACTTTGCAGAAAGGGGTCTTTTAGACGCCAGGAACCGTGGTATGAGACAGGGAATACCCCCTCGCGAGTATAGGCCAGGAGATCATGTCTGAACCATTTTCAACCGGTGGACAGAGGGGTGGAAGAAAAGATCATGTATCTTGGTGAGTTTCTCACTTTTTCATGTAAACTGTTCACCAGCTGATAGAGACAGGTCAGTTCTACAGGTCTACATTGTTTTTAGAAAGAATGCATTAAGGATATGTCATGAAAAAAAAAAGATGCTTAGGTTCATAGGTTTGACGATTGTGCAGAGGGGTCGAAGGAGGGTCCGTGCGGTACCACACGTGGCTTTTTTCTCACTGATAAGGTACACGTGTCACGTGACTTTGTGGCACTTTGTGCACGAAGAGATCTGACTTTGTGCGCAAAGAGGGCCTCCAATTGACTTCCACAAATGGTCAAAATGGTCAAAATGGTCAAACGGTCAAACGGTCAAACGGTCAAACGGTCAAACGGTCAAACGGTCAAACGGTCAAACGGTCATACGGCTTTCGAGGACATTGCTGATTAATGTAACCCACCGGTAGCAGCTCCGATCACGACATCGATATATCCCTTGATCTCGGAGACACCGCCACGCGGTATCAACATTCCCTGTACATGCCCTTCCAATGGACACGACTTCTATCCATATGAGACCCAACATTGAAATATCATCTTCCTCACCAGTCGCTATCAATATGAGTACCTCTCCCATCACACTTTCTTCTGATCATCCTGTTCATGTGAGGCCGGGGACGGAATTTTTGGAAAGGTTCGTCCAAAGATTAGAAAGCTGTATCTACCAGAATATATCCATTTTGGGGATAGGTCCAACAGGTGGAGCTCCCTACAGACCCATAATGACCCTATCAAACATGAGTGGTCAAGAAACAAAGTATTTCATACCTACTCAGGAAGATATTGATCCCACAGCCCCAACAAGGACCGTGGACATTAAGGCATGTGAGTACTTGTGAAACAATATCCAACTGTAGAATTGGAGCTGATATGTCCTAGTGAATCGCTTTGCGACAGCATTGACCATAGCTGCAAGTGGCCCTCCCATATCATCAGAGGATCTCCTGCAAGGGGCTGCTCGCTTTTCTATTATCAAGGAAAATGTTGATGATTATTACTTTATACAAGTAGAACTCAAGAACGACAAAGCAGAAGACAAGGACAAGAAAGTAGAAGATGAGAACAACAATGTGAAATCCAAGAACAATACATTTTTTCACATCCCCAGTGGTGAGGCATTCAGCATACCACTATGCCATGATGCAATACAAACCACTTTCGAGATATGCAAAGCACACAAAACAGAGTCGGATGCATATTTTGCGCTCACAGAAGTCTCTCCTCATGCTGAACCGCCCCCAAGACTGAATGTGGAGATTTATCATATGCTCTATTCATCAATGGAGTTTGAGTGGAAAGTAGCAAGCGAAAAGTTGACAGGCACTGTGGAGAACTCATCCAGGAGTTTGTTGTCACCTATAAGCGAGGAAGATGTGACAGGGTCGGGCACTGGCACAGAATTGGTCTCTGGCGATAGCTCTGTCTCTGGCTATGGTCCAGTCTCCATCAATGGTTCAGCCGATGTGGCGACCTCCGACAAAGACACCTTATAGATAGGACAGGTCTGAGTAACATGCAAAGGAAAGGAAGTCAGGGATCAATGGTAGTAGAGACAGAGATCAGGGTAAGCCTGAGAGGAGGGCAAAATGCTGTCACTGGGCTTGACCTTTCTCTCCACTACAGACCAGTGGTCAACAACCCTTGACTCACTTTGACCTTTGAGGGTGTTGATGTCTAACAGAGACAGGTGAAAGGGTGGATTGTTGTTGGAGAACCAAGGCCAATGTTGCTGCATTCATTTTTACTGCTCAGCAATGTAGTTTACTCTCAATATATATATGTATGTAGCTACTGATCTATATCTCTTGGTACTGACGATACTTAAGGACCGCTGAAGAAGTTGAGGGACCTGCTAACAATATTAGGTGATGTACGGAAGACATGACGCTTTGAAGCTTCACGGGTATAATCGTGACTGGCTGATGATCCGTGTCCCACAGAAGAATACCTGCCATGTTTTCAGATATCCTGCAGACTTTGAGAAACCCTTCCACATGTGCTTCTTGAGTCCCCCTTTGTCTATGTTTGCTGCAGCTGCCCAACTCCCCAAACCTCCTTCATATAATCCTACCTTACTGTCACGGTGTAACGACCCCTAAATGCAGCACCCACATAGTCTGAGTACAGCATCATTGCAGCTGCCATGTCCACGGGACAGAGTTTAGGAGCGGACTCAACAAGGCAAGGAGAGGGTAATTGTGAAGCTGTCCGAGGAAATAAAGTTTCCGCTCCTCATCCGTGGTTACTGCTGTTTTCAAACAAACAACAAGACTCATTGAAAGGGAATAGAGGACCTGAGTCAGCGACTTCAAAGCCTGTCTCGTCATTTTGCCATCAAACCTCCTCAATTCTGGCAACACAAGTGAGAGCACCATGCCAGACGGAGATGATGGTCTTACCTGATGAGTGAGAAGTTGGGGTGAGCGAGTAATCAACACATCATGGTGCATGATGATAAACTGACCAAGCACCTCATCGCTCCAACCGCTCCGCCACCAACTCCAAGATATCGGCCGTGCTCTTGCCGATATTCTTCAGGTCCTTCGTCACTGCCTGCCATACCGGACCATGATGGGGGTTCGCTTTGACGCAATTCTCTATGACAGTATCCTGTCGTTCCTGTTTGTTAGCTCCACCCCATATTCAGTTCCTTCCACATGACTCATTCAATCAAAAAAGTATGGAAAATGAAAATCGCTCGACTCACCTTCTCTCCGTGTTGTCTCTCAAACTTCAACCACCAACCCCACGCGTCACCCCAATCCGGATCGGCGGTAATAGCATTTTGCATCCATTGTCTTGTCTTCTCAATCTTCCTCTCTCCCCAAAACAATCGAGCCACAGCAGAAATGACCGATGGATGTTCACCAGCTTTCTTGAGTGCGTCCACGGATCGACCTTTCCGTTGTTGAGGATTCTCCATGAATATTGCCATAGACCAAAGTAAAGGTGATGTGGGACATTCCTGCATTGCTGAAATCATCAGCCTTTTTTCACACGGGAGTATTCTAAATGACTCACCTCTGGCCAGCAGAGTCTTTGCCTGTTGAGTACCACCAGAACGTTCTTCGACCTTTATACTCTCCGCCCATAGCTCGTCATTCTTAGGATTATACATTCTTCCCCGCTCAAGTAGTGATCTTGCCTTGATAGTCACGCCCGCTTTCTCTTCCAGGCGGGAGGATAAAATCCACAAGGGAACAGACTTGGGACATAATTTACATCCCTGCGCATATGCAGCTCGGGCATTGGCAATGTCATCTCGACTTTCGTAGATCTGTCCTCGGATCATGTGGAGTTTATCAAAGTTGGGGAATTTACGAATGGCTTCGTCGAGAGTTTTCAGAGCGTCGTCCAGCCTATCAAGTTGACGTTCTAACATGGCGGATTTCATCCAGATCTGAATCGTCAGCGCAGCGACATGATAGTATGGAAGTGAACATACCCTCTCGGTATTGGCTTGAGCCCGGGCCTTTTGTAATATTTGCATGGCGGCGTCCATTTGATTCGTTTCTGATGCAATCTTAGCCGCAGCAAGGAAAATTGACTCGGAGTCTTCATTCTGCTTGAAAGCTTCGGCAAGGATGGCCTGGGCACCCGCGACATCGCCTCCGACCCATTTCTCCTTGGCGGCCATGAGCCACAAAACCTCTGCCCTAGGACATTGTTGGACACCCTTCGCGAGTATCTCATGTACAGCTTGTCTGGTGACGTCAGCCTGGTATCCTTACCTGAAGACCAGAACAACTTACGGTGATCCGTGCGCTTTCTCAAATTCAGCCGCTCGACGCCATACTGACGAGGAATTAGGGAATGTCTCCAGCAATACAACAAAGCACGCTCTGGCGACCTCGAAGAATCCCCCCTTCTCCGCTCGCTCTGCATCTTCCAGCCATACGTTCTTCCTGTCCTCGTCCTCTACATCCAAGTGAATGGTCGCCTTGACGATAGCTTGAGCCGTCAGGGGACTGCCATCCTGCTCGCACTTCTCGGCTTCCTGTAGCCACTGTTCCCGGGACATCACGACTTGATTCTTTCGTAAAGAGCTAAGAGCAAGGGCCATAAGCTTGTCCACTTGAACGGCCAGTTTCCGCCTAGACTCATCTTCGTCCTCCTCTTTGACCTGCGTGACCGCCGCCGGGGACTGCTCTGCTAGCCGACCTGCAGCTATCCAGATTTCGTGTGAGGTAGGAATACGCTGTCGAGCGGAGTTCAGAACCTTCCGGGCATTTTCGGGTGTTTCGAGACGAGCGAGAGTGAGCCACAGTTCCACGGACGTCGGGATGACCTCGACGGCGCGAGTGAGGAGAATACGAGCATCTTCGGGATCGTCCTCTAGGTTCACCGTCTCCTTCCAGAGTCCAACGGAATTGGGAATGAATTCGAGAGCTGATCATTAGCTGCATTTCTGTATTTCCTGAGAGCGACAAACCTTTTCTCAAGACTCGTTTCTTTGCAGCGACATCGCTCTCCAAGGATGCAGCTTTCAACCATATTTTGACCGAAGTTGGCACGTGCTGGACGGCCTTGCCTAGTATAATTTTTGCATTTTCAGGAGTCTGTGACAGTTAGCCAGCTTCAACGATTGATGCCAAAACTTACGTTGAGTTCGGCAGCATGAAACCAAACATCCTCGTTGTTTGGGCACTTCTCACAGCCTTCAGCAATGATCTTCCGAGCCTGTACCATCTTCTTGGCGTGTACTTCGAGAGATGCTGCAGCGATCCATCCTGGTGCGTGCTTAGGGTTACTAGCGATCAGGTTTTGAAGCAGTTGGCGAGCTTGCTTGATGTCACTGGCAGTCAGCTTCCAATCCTCACGAGGCGGTCTTTCAACTTACCCTATCTGTGCGTCTGTCTGGAGGATCTGACTATTGAGAGCAGTCATGTAGCCTCGTGGATCGATGCTGGTAGATGAACCGTTCGTGGCGTCCTGTGAAGCCTACATGAAATCAGCTGAAGCCTACGATACGCAAATTGACCACTGACCTGATCGAGACGCAACGAAAGCACTCGGTCCCTAGCATTACCAATGGAGACAAAGTCAGTCATGGTCCCGTCCGTCGCGGGAGTGTCAAATCCGCCATTCTGAGTGATTAGTGGAAATTCTTGGATGCGAAGCGGACGTACCTCTTGCTGCATAGGGTCTAGTTCCCCCAATACCACATTCCGTGCGGCAGCGTCGGCTAGAACGGTGTCACTGACGGCGTAACTTTTCCCGTTTTGATTTTCCTCGAGACGAAGATTGTGTTTTCTCCGCTTTCCCGTCAGATTTCCGGCCTCCGGTATAGCATTCCAGTCCGAGTCTTTCAAAGTCGACATTGATCGCTTCAAATCTGCAAATTGAGTTTGCAGCTTCGGGTTTTTTGCTCGCTCCTTCTCAGCTGCAGTGGCTTCTGCGGCATCTCTGCTCATGAGACAGACCCAATATCGTGTATCAAAGGGGAGATGTAATTTGCCACTCACCGCCTCGCTTTCCTCCTAGCGTCCATGCGTTCGTCTACACTATCCCATATTTTGTCTGCTTCCTCGTCATCGGCCTCATAAACCGTACCAGCGAATAAGTTTCGTTCATCATCGGGATCTTGGATAGCATCGGGATCGGGTATCTCTTCGCCCCTCTTTGCTTGGGCTTCCCTGTTGCCTATCAGTTGAGCAGGGTATTGATTTGAGAAGTAGCAACTCACGCTATGGTCTCTGCTGATGGTCCTTCTCGAGCCGGACCGATATCAGATCTGGTGGTGAAACCTGAAGCTCTGATCAAGTTAGCAATATAATGATACATGAAAAGTAGAAAGACTGACCCTCGACCGAGACCTGCGACGTAGGATGCCGGAGCGGCCATCTGTGAACGGTCAGCTCTTGCACGTCATATGGAGAGCTAAAACCTACCTGTAAGAACCTGTACCGGACATCTTTGGGCACATGTCTCACTGTCCCGACGTTGGACATGATGAGAAAACGGACGATTTGTGGGTGGAAAAGTGAAAGAGAAAAGTTGAGGAAAATGAAAACAATAGGTGATATCGTGAGCGAGGTGAGACGCAAAGTGGGGGTATCTAATAACGTCACCCCACGTGCTTGATCTTTTGCCACCCAAACTCATCTTTCGCTTGGTCAGAAATCGCAGAAACCTCGGTCATACAAAAGACAAAGTAGTATACACTTATAGGTGGTGGTGGTAGAGGAAAGAGCTTGCATAGACATCATGACAAACACCATTGAAACACCTGTATCACTTAGACTGTCATCTGTGAAGAATATAATCATCGTGTTGTCCGGAAAAGGTATGTCCCCAACCCCTTCCTCACTCCCGTGCTATTGCTGATCTTATCAGGTGGGGTCGGTAAATCATCATCCTCTGTTCAGCTCGCTCTGTCTCTACTCTCTCTGACTCCCACGACCAGAGTCGGCCTTCTTGACCTAGATCTCACCGGTCCTTCGATACCTCGCATGGTCGGTCTCGACGTTCCAACAGCCACTGTGCATCAGTCCTCGGCCGGCTGGGTTCCGGTGTATGTTGATCAAGGCCGACGATTGGGTGTCATGAGTATTGCCTTTTTGCTCAAGGATAGAGGGGATAGCGTTGTCTGGCGAGGACCCAAGAAAGATGGGATGATCCGTCAATTTCTCTCAGAGGTTCGATGGGGAGATTTGGATTATTTGGTCATTGACACTCCTCCCGGTTCGTATCATCCAATTCTCCTCTTACTGGCTACGCTGACAATCATAGGCACATCAGACGAACACATATCTCTTATGACGCACTTACACCCTCTTTTCAGTCCCAACCTTTCTCGACCAACCACACCTTCGTCCATACTCATCACCACTCCTCAAACCACGGCCCTGAATGACACTATCAAATCCTTATCTTTCACCAAAAAACTCGCTCTTCCAGTATTAGGATTAGTGGAAAACATGTCAGGTTACGTCTGTCCTTGTTGCGGAGAAATCAACGATTGTTTCGGCCGCGGCGGAGGAGAGGATATGGCTCATCGAAATGAACTCCCTTTCCTTGGTCGGGTGCCTATCGATACTGTGCTTGTGAGCCTTTTGGATGCAGCATCCAAGGGTGATGTTCCTAATACCAATCCTGTCAACGGGTCCGAGGTCGGCGAAGGAATAACACAGGATCTTGAAGAATTCCCCTTATTACAAAGGTATCTACAAACGACATCATCCACCGTTTGGCGGGATATCACCAGGGGTATCTTGGACGGCATTCAGGTGAGAAGACAAGAGATTACAAGTCGATTATCAGATTCTTCATCAATCTCATCATGATCAAAACCATAATCGTAATCCATTTGGCATGGCGACGCTTTAACATCTTTACCATCTTCAATGCAAACTCCTGCCTTTAGCAGCACCTTTGATACAATTCTCGATTGCCACTTCATACCTTTACTTCCGACTTTTGTTTTCTTCTCTTTTTTCTCTCAAATCCTTCTTTTTTCGTCTGACCATTTTGACCGCATGGTTAGCCCGGAAAGGTCCCTTTGACACCAGTTTCATCCTCCTACCACCACTTGACAAGATGCATTTAGGCTACAAAGGGACATCCTGAGAACCTTCTCACGCTGACTTGATCGGCCGAGGGTATCCCCGGTATCTGAATGAGGGGTGGGATGATCGGCAGTTTGTGAGAGCTGACCACTTTGTTGACTTGCTGAATCGTCGTGGGTTGGAAGGTGACGAGATTATCTTACTATTCTTTCTCTCTTCATCAGGATATCGGACAACCCACTACCGACATGTTCTGGGTCTCATGGGCAATCACTTTGTTGTTGTGGGGCTTAGGACCGAGGAAAGTACTAGCGAGCGCCCAAATCAGTGTGCCCGACCTACCAGGAGTAAGTCGGCGAGCTAACGTTTGGCGGTTTACCTGAAGGCTGACATACCAGTGTCAACCAGTGGCTATAACATGGACAGGTGGTACGGGTCCTTATCATGTTTGGGTTATTCAGTCAGGTCAAGATAATGCCACTCCTCTGTCAGTCTTTCTCGCCAACTTTTGGATCATGACTAATCGAATAGTGAGGATTTCGGGGTAGTAAGCGCTGCGGCTATGGTATGGGTAGTGAACATCCCTGTAGGCTCTTCAGTCACATTTGCATTGCAAGATCAAACCGGTCAAACGGTTTATTCGGATCCTCGGACCATTGGTACGTAAGAAAATCCTTTAACTACCTTTATCCAGACTGATGAAAAGGACAAGGTTCCTGTCCTGCTCCAAGTACAACAACGACTCCTCCTGCACCCCCACCGTCCACTGCACCTGCACCTGCGCCTACTTCTCACGAACCTGCGCCTACATCATCTCCAATCTCGAGCTCTACAACGACTCAACCCCAACCAGCACCTCCAACATCTACTCCCACCAGCACACCAACCCCCAGTGTTGTGTCCAATCCTGCTTCAAGTTCAATTTCAAGTTCCAGTGTCAGTTTACCTGGCGTATTCAGTGGTAGTGGACCAGTTCTAGCTCTTCCCTCTTCCGGCTCTGGTGATACGACCTCTTCGAGCAGTCGATCTATGACGATATCGCTTGTCAGTATGCCTTCCGGATCCTGGTCAAGTGGAATGATCAGTGAGACACTCACCATATCCGGATCGACCAGTGTCGTAGCTGGGGTACCGGTGACCGGTGAGTTCTCGCTACCTTCACGATCTTGTTTTTCCTCGCTTACGCTAAGAAGCCGGAGATCCTGAGTCTGCTCAAAGTAACAAGCCATCATCATCCAGTGAGTTGGTTCATGCACGGGATTCATCATATCTAATAATCAGTCAACGGAGGCAAGATCGCAGGTCTCGCTATTGGGATTGTATCACTCGTTTCAGCTCTTGGGTTTGTTGTCAGTATCATCTACTGTTCTCGAAGACGACGACGACAAGGTTCCGTAAGTCTATCTATCAACATTATTGCATTTTATGGAGATTGACAAATAGGATCGATGGAGAAAAGCTCAATCCGGTTTGACCACATGGGTATCTGATAATTCACTGACTCCTATACCTTATCCATTACCTAGTGAGAAATCTCGACCTCCAACACCAGAAACATCTATCGCTTCTGTTGAAGCCCATGCGCACACTCATCAACCCTATATGACCGAGTCTCCGACTCTCGGTCGTCGATTATCAGGCAATAGCGAACAACAAGGCTTTTTCGCTTATCGTCCACCGGGCGCTTCACCAATACATGGATTCGCCACTCGATCGTATTTTTCCAACTCTACCACCGACCCTGAATCTTCTCCGTCTGTGGTAAACATGCCAGCCCTACCGGACACTGCAGCTCTTCTCCCTGATAATCGACATGCACGAAATGATTCTTTTCAGAATTATGATCAAAGAGAAAGTTTCAACTCCACAATCGCTTACACACATGAACAAGGAGTAGAAGATAATTCCTCCGAGAGGAATTCCATATCATCATTAGGTTCCATGTTACCTCCCACATTGGATCGATTACAAATTCCAAAGATGACTTTAGAACGTAAAACACTTACTCCTATAAACGAATCTCCAACTTCTCTTCCATATGGTTCCCCCAGATCACTACTTCCGACTTATAAAACCAACGCACCACATTCAAATTTACCGAGTGCAGCACCATCAAGTATGATTTTCCATTCCAACGTTTCTCATAGTCCTTCGAGTCGATCAAGAAGGACAGGTGCACCTTCGACCGTCACTGCCCTGACGAGAGACATGCGTTTCTCCGAAGCACCTACCGGGATTTTCACGGCGGAAAGAGGATATGATGGTGATGGAGATGAGACAAGAAGAGAGACAACATTTTCTGTTCCAGAAACCAGACCGACTAGTCGTGATTTCAACCTTATGGATGATCTGGAATGGCAATCATCCAAACGTCAAACAACGAAGACAATACAAACGTCGAGAACGATGAGGGATGTACCGCTCAGTGCGGCATTGACGGATGAGAGTTGGATGCGACATTGATAAGAGAAAAAAACCATCATGTCAGGGTTTCAACTAGGAAGAATGGAATGGAAGGGGATCATCTCATGATCAGACATGTGCAGGACACAGCTGAATGTTGTAACACGGTACCACAAGTACTCATAATACATGAATCCATTTCACATTCATATCACATTCATCCCACAATCATATTACTTCCATAGGCACCACTTTCATCTTTGCCTTTCCTGATGATTGTCCTACAGTATCATATTGTATATCACCATATTGAATTGTGCTCCTTCTTCTCTGAGACGATTCATACATCTCAAAATATTCGTAAGTCCTGACATTGGATATATCAAATCAGATCATATTGAGTATCTGATGGTTTTGTCCCACGTAATCATCCACCATTCAACCTTTATTCCCACGACTCCAAGCCTCCATTTCAAGATCCCACTTTGAGGTCCTTTACCACACGCAACCTCCTTCCACCACTTTTTGGGTCGGTTTCATGGATACCTTCGATCCCCTGTCCCTTTGTTCCTTTGTCTTTGTCTTCGTCGTATGTTACGTATTGCGGCAGAATCGGAATTGGTTCTCGCGGTTTGACATGTTTCAAAGATGGCAGCATGGGAATCGCGCATGCTGGAAATATCACCTTCCTCCAATGTCACTAACTCTGAGCTTTTCTTTTACTGACTCAGCTACGGAACAAGTCTGTCTAGGTCAATAGCCCTCCAAGAGGTGTAGTTCAGTAACGGTTATTCTGACTAGACAAGAGATCCAGAATTGGGAATTTCGTAATTGATGAAGAGAAAATGTTGGTAGTAGAGAAAGACGTTATCGAACATATTTCCCTTCCACCCTTGAAAGCCGTAAGTTCATTCATTAGAGTTTCTGAAGTCCAATCGGGTCTCATGCATCTGATACCGTGAAGTGGGAGGGAAGGATGAGGTTGAAAGTCGAAGTCATGATCATAATGAGAGACTAATGTGAAGTGTGAAAAGGCAGAGATAACATGGTCTGGTTCGGCACCATTTTCCGTATGGATCATTCAAAGTGGAGTGGATAATGCACCTGCATTGTAAGTTTCTTCTGATTTTCACTTTCGTTTGCCATTGGAGACGTACTGTCTTGTGTCTTGTTGATGCCTCACTGGATAAGGGTGTGAAACCCGAGAGGAGAGGTCAGAAAGAGTCAACTAGAATGGCGGGTGAGATAGAGATGTAGAGGTGAAGATTGTACCAGGGAGGAAAGGGGAAAAGAAACTCAGAATTCTACTTACTAATGAAAATAGAGAATCATGGCCTTCGACCAGTGATACATCAATGGAATGGACTGTTGACCAACCTGAAGGATCAGACCTGACTTTTGTAGTACAGGATAATTCTGGTAATTTGGAATATTCAGGTAAATCTGAGTTTCATTAACCCACCTCAACTTTTCGTTTCCTCCGTCTCAAGTACACTTTCTCAGCTGCTGGATCTGATATGAGATGATATTCGGATGGACTGTCGATTCGACTGCCAGGGCATTCGGCGTGACGAGTTGATGGGTGTTGCGATAGATTTAATGCTGATGATCAGAACCTCAAGTTGTCGGTGAGTATCCCACCATACCTGTCTAAGTTACCTGTTGCTGTCCCGTTCTTGGAAGTCGATAAGATGACGGAAGATGTTGATGATTAGCTTCCGGAAGTTGTGGTCAATCTTCCTCTCCTCACTCGTCAAAACCTTCCACACCCACTTCCCAAACTTCTCAAACATCCAAAACTTCCAAATCTACCACTCCGACATCTGCTTCCCCTACCCCGTCTGTTTCTTCTTCTAATCTGACATCTTCCACAGATTCGTCTCTTACTTCCTCGCCTTCCCTTCTGTCCGATTCACCTCCGTCCGATTCTTCCCCTCCGGCAAACTTACCTGCCCAGACATCTTCATCCCTATCTCCCACTTTATCATTACCCATCTTCTCTTCTCCTTCCTCTGCTCAGACTCCAACCTCTCTCAGCTCCCTGTCGTCCAGTGGGACGAAAATCACAAGCGGATCGAAAAAGCCATCGTCTAGCGTTTCCACGAGTAATACCAATGCACCTGTCATTGGGACCATACCTGGACCTTCTTGTGAGTTCTTTCCTCTGTCGTATTACCCGCGTTCTCCAAAAGCTTCTCGTCTCCGTCTAATCGTTTTGGCTCGTCTCAGCCGCAGCTCCATTTGTGGTTCAGGGATAAACATAGACCATCTTGAACGGTCAGTTCGTGTTTGTCCAGCTACGAGGACATTGCTTGGTAGAGATAGTGAATGTGGAAGGAAGGAAGTTGAACTAATGATACAGTGGACGTGCCAAAATTAGTAGCTATAACCCTAGGTGTATTAGCGGCATTAAGTTTGATCATATTTTTATCTTTCCTTTATCTCCGAAGACGTAGAAAATTCATTGGACCTACTTATCTTCGACATAATCCAGATGGACGAGAGGTGAGTGTAAATGAGTACACGTCTCCTTTTCTCCTTCTTTTCCTTCTCCTCCTTCTCCATATTTTCCTTCTCCTTCTCCTTCTTTTCACGCGTCGAGTTCTCATCCAATTTCATCCTGTTGAACACCGTATTCTAAGTCCCATTCTTGAGAGAAAGACAAGATATCACTTAAAGAGAGAAATATCACACGAAACTGATATCCTTAGCATACCGAATCCCATCCATTCAGTCAAAGACTACTCGCTTGGTTGGTAGATTCTTCTCGAAGCGAATATACGACTTCCAGTTTACGTCCTCCTCACCCCCTTCAAAGTACGTGGGAGAAATTAGAAGATGGAAGAGATTCTTGGATCCCACAAACTCCACCTACGGAATATACAACCATTCTGAACGGAAACCGACCTGTTTCTTTGCCTGTTAGAGGAAGTGGGGCTGTGGATAAAGTAAGAAGAACGGTTTCGTATTTCGGACTTGTCAAACTTCCCACTTCAGAAGATATGATAGGAGGTGTACCGGTCTTAAAACCCACTTGGAACGAAGGACAAGGACAAGGAATAGGATTGGGATATGAGAATGAAGAAGGGAACGGAAACGAACAAGGAGAAGTCAAAGGAGAAGGGATAAAGAGAGGAAATGGAAGTCAAAATGGGCATACAGGGAAAAGTGTAGGGGAGACAAGAGAAGGTGAAAGAAATATATTCATACCTTATCCTCATCCCGCTCGACAATCAACTTCAACCATATCCCATTCGTTCGACTCTGGTATGTCAGACCGTACTTTCGGATCGACCGATTTAAACTCTTCAAATGATTTAAACCTCATACCGGAGGGCACCCGAGATCAGAATATCCATGAAACGCCGAATGAAGATTGGAAAACATCCGATTCGTCGTCGAGTGGATGGTTGAACGCATTAGGATTATCGAACCTAAATCCTTCTAGTCCAGTTCCTTCTAGTAAAATATTACATACTCCCAGACAATCACCTTTTGGAAAGTTCTCTCCAAGAAAGATGTTTTCGAGTTTCTTACGACGGAATGGAAGGTATGGAAACGAAAGGGTTTATTCAGTTGATGCTCCGCAATCTGTAACGACAAAATATGATGAGAAGTAAACGGGTTGTGAGTATGTGTGTAGACTTATGTAATTGATAATTCGTGGAACGTGTCTCATGTAACCAGTTTCTATTAGTGTATTGTCCTTGAAATGTGAAACCGTCAAATCAGTGAAATATTCGAATTTTCTTCCGAATCAAAAAGTAAGTCATCAAGGAAAGATGAGCAGCTGACACTTATCAGCAGTCAGTCAGAAAGATGACATCGTTATGCATTAGTCAGTTTTCCTTGACTACTGTCTCCTCTTCCATCTTGACGACTTTAGCCTCTCCTTCTTCCAACTCACCATTGACAGCCTCATCGGATTTACGTTTCTGTCCTATGACAGTTTTAGCCCTTGATCCTGGACCCCAATGGGGTGTAGGGTTGACTTGATAGAAGACGACCTTTTCACCTCTCTCAAATTTGGCTACATCAGGATGGGGTGTGAAGTCGATTTTGTGACTGTCAATCAGTATGAAGAATTTCCGCGCATCACGATTATTCATCCCATCTCCGCTCACTTGATCTTCAAATACATATGAACAGCCCTGTGTAAGAGGAAGTAGCAGCAAAAGGTCAAGGGAAGATTGTAGGTTTTGATAGAGACAAAGGGCGGGCAATAGAAATACTCACGTGATCTCCTTCTCTATTAATTTCCGTGCTGGACTATCTTCCGGGACTTTGTCCATTCTGACAGGCACCTTCTTGATATGTTCCCTGACGATATCATAGATGAAACTTCTAGGAGCGTCCGTTTTGATACTACCTTGCGAAGCATGAGAACGGGATACTCTGTAGTTTGCATTGAGTAACGCTGAGATGACTTGAGAGGAAGGAGAGCTGATTGCGTGTAAGGCTCCGTGGATCTTGTTGGAGGTGAAGTAAAAAGGATCGGATATTTCCTTAGAGTCAGCTGAGCATTCTGACACTTTCCCCAACATCCTGATGGCGAGGTAGCCAGCTGTCGTCCTGCATGTCCCAGACCATATAATTGGAGTAGACGATTACTTAGCTAGAGCCGACAGTCTGATTGTCGAAAAGGGGGATTCAGACTAATGGAAACGATAACCAGGTTCTACAAACAAGACCTCGAATAGACTCACATTCTGTGCGATTGTCAACATTCCCCACATCCTCGACCAAGTCCCATAATGTTCTTTATCCCCTTCAATACCCTTCAACACCCTTCCCACAAACTCAGTATCATGTAATGGCCCGAGCCACATGGGTCCTCCCACATGCATCGTCGAACCGCATTCTTCACATTTACTACCTTCACCGACTGGCCCCACAGCAGCTTTGTGCACATCATATGTACCACCTTTCTTATTCTCACGAACGGCGGTACGGCCAAAGGGTTGGATGAGGAAGCTGTGACAATACGAGCAACTGTACGTGATACCCGTTTGACTGTTTGTCAACTCTTAGACCTGAATTGTGATAATAAGTGAGAGAGGGATGAACTAAATTATGTGGACCCACCTGGAGAGGTATTTGACTTTCTCTGCACCATTGTGAACACGGATGAAAACACGACAGTAAAAATCGATGGAAAGGGAAAGAAGAGGGACGATGTATTTGCCGTACCTTCCGGCTGTTGTTGCCAGAGAGTTGAGCATGAGACGAAGGGCAACTTCGTGAGAATATTCCGCGTTGACACTGACACCTCCGTAATTGGAGAAACTACACTTTCAGCGTACCGCACATCATCCTGCCTAAGGCTTGTTTTCGAATTGAAGACCAAGGCTACGCACAATTGGGCTAAATGCCCCATAGACTTGGATGATACCTTAGACGAAGAGATGCGTCACAACTCACCACTTCTCCGGATAGTGTGACCCCGCCAACACCGCCATGTCCGTACACGTCACACACAATAGTCCTCCGTCTGCCACGCAGTTGATTGCGGCATCGATGAAAGGCACTGCAGTACCGTATGGATCAAGATCCACCACCTCTATCCGTCTATTATCCGCTCGTTGTTGATACATGAATGCACTAACGTCAGATAAATGTCGGTGAGATCTTCTGAGACACACATACCAAGCATCTCCTTGATTCACCCTTACTCTACCTTTACAGTTGAATCTCCTACCATAAGAATATTCAGAATGTGCAGATGCACCATTCATGGCCTCCTCTTCAGAAATGATCGGTTGGACTTCCTCGACAGGTAGTGAAGTTTCTTGTTCCGAGGTAGACACTGAAGGTCCTGAGTCTGGGTCGTCTTCACCAACACTGTTATATCGAACATTCATTTTCATTGCTTCGCATGCAGAAGGAGAGAGATCATTTGCTAATACTAACCTGCAGCTCAGCCTCGTGACCGTCATCGCTACGTCGAATTTGGTGGCTGATATGGTTGGAAGGTTGTAAAGTAAAGTAAAGTAAAAAGCTCACTTGACATTATCTATCTCCTTTGCATAACGTATCGATCTCAAGCCCGTGGCTGATAATGCTTCCAGTATGGTGATTTGAGGTGTCCTGAATGCCTACGACACAGTCAGCCGCGCCGATGTTCAAATGGTCAAGCCTGAACTCACTTCTCGAAAACGTGAAGGGCCCGGTCTAGGCACTTCGGCATCCGCTTTATGCTCTGAATCGCCAGCTGATAATGAGCTATAAAAGCCTAAACGGATGCTGCTCAAACTGACCATGATTCCCATTCTCAATTGGCGATTTACCGTCTTCATCAGGCTGTTTCTGTTTCCTCCGCCTGCCTCCGCCCTTGTCCTGCTTCGCTCTCCAACGATTCCGCAGTTCCTCCGATCGTGTCTCATTGAACGTCCGGATGACTGCCACACTCAGATCTCGATTATACTGCTGTACAGGGTTAAGGAAGGCCGTTTGGGCAGTTGGAACGAGAATGGTGGTTGTACTCTCCGTATGGGGCTTGTGATCCCGTGGTATACCCCCTGGAAGGTCGATGGTATGGGAAGCGGTCATCGTGTGTTGGCTGTGATACCTTGACGAGATTACGAAGTTCTTGGTGGACTTCTCTAGTTGTGCCAAGACATGAGACCTGACGAGTCTGTATGGAATGTTGCCAGCTGTCTGTAAGATATGGTGCATATGATGGAGAAGGGAGAGGAAATTCCTAGTCGTGGTCTGTGGTGATAAGGTGAGAGTGGGGTAAATCCACGTCATGTGTGGGGGTGGAGTGGAGGTCCACTCGCGTTCAGTCGCGTCCATATGTCGATCTCACCTCACCTTCCTTCTCTTCCTCCTCTCCTCGTCATCAATCCGCTTCCTCTCAAGCTGAAAACTTGTACTACGGCCCATCAGGCAGGACCAGTGGTCAACTGATAAATATCCCTGACCCTCCATTCAACCCGTTTGCAATGGTGAGCTTCCTGGCGATGAAAGCGATATGACAAGAGCTGACGAGGCCTTCCCTTCTATCCGACTTGTACCTACACCTTACAGTCTATCGTGAGTCGACCTTGTTACACTAGTCTATCCAGTTGGATGAATGGTAAAAAAATTGGGGCTCATGTAAAGGTAAACATTCGAGAGATATCCCTGCTCAACAATCCGGCACGCTTCGACGAGCAATACAACTTTCGCATCAAATTCGAAGCCATAGCTCCGTTAGCGGAGGGTGAGTCATCTCCCGTCCTTCGAGCCCTGCCGCCTCGATATCTGTATGATCTTTTGTCTTACTTCAGCCGAGTACGTTGTGACCGAGCTGATTGTCTCAGACCTAGAATGGAGACTGATATATGTTGGTTCTGCAAAGTCGGAGGAATATGATCAAGAGTTGGATTCATGTATGGGTGAGGTATCTTCTCCTTTCCTTGTACGAAAACTACCTGATACTTCCAAATCGTGCTCATCACATTTTTGCCTTTTCAACCATCTCTAATCATACCCAGCATTATCCCCTTTCCCCTGGATCTTAGGGAGAGGCCTTGAAATGTCAGGAAAGAGACCCTGTCAGCTTCTGGAGAATGGTGGGAAGTGACAACGGTCGAAGGCAAATACAACAAAGGATGAAGAAAGAAGATATCTGATTTAACTCGCAGTCGGTCCTATACCAGCAGGAATCAACGCTTTTGATTTTTCCGCCCCAGCTCCAGCTCATCATCTACTTCCTTCTCTCGAACCAGAGGAGATATTAGGGGTTACAGTGATCATCATCACTGCTTCATATAGAGACAAAGAGTTTGTTCGAGTTGGATATTATGTGAATACATATTATGAAGAAGAAGAATTAAGAGAAAATCCTCCTCCTAATGTTCAATGGGAAAAATTGTATAGGAATGTTTTGATTGAAAAACCCAAAGTGACTCGGTGAGTCATTCTTTTGGTAATCGACTTCTCTACCTAATTCTCTTCACGTCATCCTACCACACGTCTTTCTTTCCTCTTGTCATAGTCGCTCTTCCTGCCCTTGTCTCTCTTCTTCACCATGTCTTCATGCTGGTCCTTGTCTGTCTTCCTGTTCTTATCTCCCTTGCCTCGTTGGTTCACCCCTTACAATTCTCCTCACACGCTGTGCCACATCTACGTGAATGTCGGATCCCATGACGGTGACACAATCTACATAAATGTCGGATCCCATGATGGTGACACAATCTACATAAACGTCACAACCCATGACGGTGTTCAACACCTACAAAGACGTCAGGATCCAAGGCGACAACATCCAAATGTGACTATGGACCCCAATCATGGTGACGATATCTACAAGAATGCAAGTAGAAAAGGAAGTGATACGATCCATGATCATATCTAACCTACAGATTTCAAAACCCTTGGGATTCAATCATCCAATCAACTCCATTTGACACTCCTATTCAAAACGAACAAATCACTCAATCAGATCAAAATCTATCAACGGAAATGTTCAGTGCACCATTACCTCCCCCAGTTCAAAAAGTTGTGAGTGGGTACGATGGAGGGATGGAAGTGGACCAAGAGGTTGTTTCATAGTTTGTACTCTTCCCATTCTTCCTATGGAACCAGTGTGGAGCAAGTGGGATTATTGAGTCATTCCTTCTGGAATTTCGTTAGAGGGATCAAGAATGTGAGTGAAGGACCGGGTTAAAGTGAAGAAACAACGATTGGGGGAAAGAGGAGAGAAGTCGTGCATGAGCAGATAAGGGAAGATGTTAAATACTTCATCTAGGCGAAAACAACAAAGATTAGAAGTGGACAGACAGTGTATTAAAAGATATTCCATCGCAGTGTCTGTCATTAGTTGCATGCGATCATATATATATCCCTTGAGTACTGCCCTACATGCCTTTTCTCCAGGAACATCATCTGAAGATGGACTATATGATTGACAATAATGCATTTCTATTGGAATACTCGTACTATGTATGCTATGCACAAAAACCTTTTCTTCACTCAACTGCAGTCACCCACCATAAGGACTAGGAACTTTTCCCAGCATCCTCTTTCAAACTCACTATCCTATTCAAGATAATTTTATCTCCTTCCTTCCCTTCCTTTTCATCCCCTTCCAAACATCCAACCTTGCTATCTTTATCCAAAGCGAAATACGCAATCCGCATACCTTGAAATCTCACATTCTCCATACCTACCAAACTCTCCGCTGTGAACTTCGGACCTTCCTCCCCATCTCCTGCTTGAATCTCAGATACAGCCGAATCTTTCAAAGCTTTCAAAGTCCTTTCTTCACTTTCTTTCTTCGCATCCGACATTGCTTTCTTTGCCAATTGATAGAAAGCAGGTTCTATAATTGCTTCTTTGTAAATCTTGATTGAATCCGGATTAACATCACCTTCGAAATCCGCTGGAGGAGGATCAGATTTGAATAAAGGAAGGAAATAACGAACTTCGTCAATCTTCACAGCATCTTTTGCGTTGACCCATTGAATGAAAGCTTTTGGTTTTTGGATTTTTCCTTCTGATTGAAGATTACATCTTATCTCCGTCACTTGACCGATATCATTTGTCGAGTACGAAGTACATATCACAGGATAAGGAGCTTTGAATAATCCTACGGCTTTTCCAGGAGCTAGTCTGAAATAATCAGGTGAATCTTCAACACGGAAATCTTCAGCTTCGATATAAACTTCTTTTGTGAACCTAGTTTCAACACTACCCATCGATGGGATTTTAGGATGAAGAGGAACTTGAACGGGAACGTCGTAATCGGATGGAACATTTTCAATGATTAATTTTATAGGGTTGAGGATCATCATTAATCTTGGAGCTGAATCTTCAAGGTATGATCGAATGACATATTCAAACTTTTTGATCTCGGTAGTAGAGGGAATGTTGGTGACTCCTAGTTCGGATACAAAGGATAATAAAGCTCCTGGAGGTATTCCACGACGACGAAGAGCTATGAGTGTGTAAAGACGAGGATCATCCCATCCTTGTACGAGACCGCATGTGACGAGGCGGGCGATTTTGCGTTTGGATAAGAAAGTACCTTGAAGATTGAGACGAGCGAATTCGTATTGCCTGGGTTTGTAAACTGTTAGAGCATCGCAGAGCCATTCGTAGGATTCACGGGCGGGAATGAACTCGACTGTGCATAGGGAGTGGCTGAATGTCAGCTTTTGACTATTGGGAACAGGAGAGGTGGTGCCGGTGCAAGATGGACTAGCTATCGCCTCAGTGTGCATGAGCCATGCCATGGGAAAGAGAACGCAGGATTGAAGTTCAAAGGGGAGGAGCAATGCAGAATTGACACGCACGTGATATTCTCGAACGAATCGCAGAGACAATGAGTGAAATCGTACGTGGGATAAATTTCTAACTGGTCAGTGGTCCGAATTTTAGTCACAGACGGTCGGGAGAAAGGTCGGGGTAAAGACTCCTCCGGGTCCCAGAACAATCAGAAAAGGCTTTCACTCACTCCACTTATCCCCGGTCCTGTGATGCGGAGCATACTTCACCCTGTAAGCGACCGAATCCCACATATACGGGTTACCACTGCTCAAATCCATTTTCATCCGCAGACAAGCCCCCTTCTCTGGATACTCGCCATTCTTCATCCGTTCGAATTCTACCAAGGATTCGGCAATGGGACGTTCGCGATGTTCACATGCCACGGGATTACCGTGTCCCCCTCCTCTATCCTCTTTGATCTTCTCGGCTGGCTGTCAGCGAACATTCTTCTATGCACACGTTGATGCTCGCTCACCATCGCAAGTACAAACATATGCCTTCCCTCTCCTTATGAGCTCAATCGCGAGTTCATACAACCGATCAAAATTATCCGAAGAATATGTGATCTTCCAAGGTTCAAAACCCAGCCATCTGACCGACTCTAGGATGGACTGGAAAAATCTACCTTCTTCCGCTTCAGGATTTGTGTCGTCATATCTTCCGGTCAGCTCTGGACAGACATTAGCTAGGCAGCTGATCCCGCTCACCGAAGATAACATCGACCACCGTGATACTTTGCATATCCGAAATCCACCATGATAGCTTTTACGTGACCTGAGTATCAGACATTGTTGCCGTCTGTCTGTGTGAAGACGTCACGTACCTATATGCAGAAATCCATTTGGTTCAGGTGGGAAGCGAGTGTACACCATACCTTTCGTCCATTCCAGATGCTCCTCTTTCAGCCTTGGATCGATTTGAGGATTCCCTCCGACTTTGTGAAATTCACTCAGGAATCCTTCTCTGAAGATGTTGGTGGGGATAGCTGGGATAGTAGAGCTGGAGGCCTCTGCGGAAGGTATGGGAATCGCGGTTTTGACCTCTTTCTTCGGCCTTGAAGCTGCAGCTTGTGCCTCAGCTCGGGCTTTGTTGGCCTCCTCTCTGGATCCAAACAGCTCTGTGAATACGATCTCGAGAGATGATTTGACGTCTGCTACGTTTGCCCATCTGAGATTCAACGCAACATTCCTGTCATGCGACATTGATGAACTTACCTCAGATCTGAAGTCGAGTTTTTGATTCCTCCAAGGAGTGGTCCTATACCCGTCCAATCTTTCGGTGGTGTGGAGAGAGTTGAAATGTAATCTTTCAACAAAGTAGGTAGATGTTCAACATTTATGTCGACCCCTACCAAATCAGTGCCTCCTTTGGGCTCCTCAGGTTGTTAAACTTACCCACGCCACACGCTTTGTCAAATTCTTCTTCATTGACTGGTGTACCTTCCGGGTTGCCTTCTAAAAACTTGACCGCAGCTGCGATATAAGCTTGGATACCTAGTGGAACACTGAAAGGAGCTCACCAGTAACTTGATCTGGTGATCGAAGTTCACCACCTGTTATTCTCTGAAGGACGTACCCTTTCTCTGCCGGGCCCAGCTTACCTCCTACCGCACTGAGCTTGACCAGTGCTGCCGCTTGCCTCTCATCGAACGTCTGGCCCTGGAGATGAAACTCCTCGATGAGACCTTTCAGAGCTTGACCAGCTTTAGGCTGACGGACCAGCTCGGTGGCGGAGTTTTGGTTGAGACCGAGGTTGGTGAAGAGCGATAGGAGAGCTTGTACCTCTGGAGCTGTGGGATCGAACTTGGGTGGCATCTTCTCTTCGAGTCTATCGCTATACGTATCAGCGGTAGAAGCTGAATGTGTCTTTGTAGGAGGAAGGTAGTAAGGTATATAAAATGTGGGGAAATGTTGTTGGAAGGAATGTCATGCACGAGTCGGTTAACATTGACGCTCGGGCCGCCCGCCACATGAATTGATAACAAACTCCACGTCATATCTCCCCCACTTTGCACTCTCACATCGACTGTACTTCTACTCTGTGCTTCTCAACCACACTCAATCTCTACCCAGCAGCAGTGTACATCATTAGCAATTCTCCCGGTAAGAGGGATACTCTCAATCACTATGGCTACCCCCAAAGCAGGATCGTCTAGCCAGAACAACACGACACAATCCACCAAAGCTTCCCAGACGCAGAATGAATCTCAAGAGACGGAATGGGATGTCCTTGAGATATTGGAGGAACGTCAACGTGGATCTCGGACCGAGTATCGGGTCAAATGGGATGGTTTAGATGATCAAGGGAACGAATGGGATCCAAGCTGGGTCAAATCGACAGATTGTTCCGCAGAGCTTATACAAACTTGGCAAGCCAAAAAAGCCCGGTTGGGTTTGGAGAGCCCGGCTGATAGAGGGAAGAAGAAGGTTAAAGAGGGAGAAGATAGGAAACGGAGAAGGGAGAGTGATATGGCTGAATCTGCTAAGAAGCAAAGAGCTGGAACTCCGCCGAAGAGTAAGTATCTGTTTGGCTCTCCATACTGATACCTAACATTGCAGGAAGTCTCAGGAGTACCGCTTCTGTGTCTCAGAGCCCAGCTACGAATGTAATGTTAGACTCGAGACGGAAGAAAGAGATTATAAGATCTACTGATAGTCCTCTGGCTGTAAGTCAATATCATCTGGAAGTGAATTGGGGAAACTCATGGTAAGGAACAACCGGTCAAGCAATCAGGACAGGCTTTGAGCTCAAAATCTCCTGAAAGATCCGAGAAGAAGACAAACGGGACGACTGTTGATGTCACGGATCGACATTCAGGTGACGAGCACGTTGATTCAAGTAACGAGCCATCTTCCACACGTCACTCTATCATCGTGACTCAATCCAGCAATCTCACTTCTCAACCTCACGTATCTTTCGATCCCATAGATCTCTTTTCCAGTCCTCCGTCAGGCGGTGAGAATGGTCTCATGACAACCGAACAACCGAATGATACGAGCGGAGATCTCAATGGAAGGGATGTAGAAGCGGAGACTCTACCGCCGGGTTTCAATTGGCAAGAGGTGGATGGAGAGAGGGTAATGGTGGCTGTGGAAGGTCTGGAGAGTGAAGTCATTGTACAAGAAAGTCATGAGAGCGAGGTCCACCTGAGGGGAAAAGAAAGTGCGGCGAATATGAACGACGTTGACGGGGAAATGCAACAAACATTGCATATGAATCTGGCCAGACAATTGGCGCGGGAGATGGATGCGTATTTGGATGGAGAGGATGATTTAGATGTTCTGAGGGAAGATGTGACACAAGAGGAAGTGCAGGTAAGTTTTTCAACTTTGGTCCCTTGTTCTTCTCTCTTTTAGCTCCAGCAACTCTTCATCAATCCAATCTCTGACATTGCAGATTACGACGGACACCCAAGTCGAAAAAGACGTCCAGACTGATCCTATCTCGCCAGCCCCACCTGTTTCCGAACAGACTCCAGAGACTCGTAAGTTGATCATCAAAGTGACTTCTTCATCTGATAGTCTAGCGTTTTCGTGTCCTTTTGATGGTTGCGATACTCTGCTTCATTCCATGTCTCTGGTCATGAAACATGTCACGGCTCATCTGGCAAAACCACTTGCCCCGACTTCGAAGGCTTCTGACGATCCGCCAATCGATTCAAGTCCTACATCATCATCTTCAACAAATAACGCGACGGTCCTTCCTTCTTCAACATCGGTTCCCTCACATTCTTCACCTTCAGCACCCGAAATTTCTCATGATGAAACCCCCTCTGACACCCCGCCACATGATACTACCACTGAAACCTCTTCTGCTCACAAGGACCTCCTCGAACGTATTTCCTCCCTCGAAACAACCATCAAATCCAATGTCCGATTCATTTCCTCTCTCGAATCTCAAATGTCTTACCTTCAAACAGCCTATCAACAAGCCTCAACCACGGCCGTTTCTTCCGTTTCTCAAATAACCGAATTAGAAAATCAAATTTCCAAACTCCGAGAACAATTAACAATCGGATTAAAACAACGTGATATTTTTTCTCAATCTATACGACTACGTGTAGAACGTGAAAATCAACAATTAAAAGGACAAATAAAAATCCTTTTAGATCAATCACGTTTGACAGATGATGTCATAAGGAGAAGAGCTGTTGATTATCCTAGAGTGGTGAAAGAATTACAAGAGAGTAGGAAGAAATGTGAAGAATTGGAAGATAGGATGGGAAGGGTTGAAAAGAGGAATGAAGAGTTGATTGATAGATTACAAGTTATAAGAGCTTATAAAATGGGAGTATTACCAATACCACCTGAAGGTGTTGAAGGGTTGGATGAAGATGAAGATGATTCTGGGTCAGAGTTTGAAGGGGAAGATGGTGATGGGGAAGGGAAAGGGAGAATGAGAGGAACGGTGGATGTGGATACTTTTATGGTGAATGGAATGGGGAGATCCTCTATGGATGGTGTCGTCGGTTCGAATAAGATACATAACTTGTCAAACAACATTGACGCAAGACAAGAAGATGATGAAAATCTCGGGAATTTCAAACAACTTCAATTCCAAAAAGTGATTCATGAAGATCCTGATGGGGTAGATATAGTACAAGAAGTCATATCACTCCAAGAACGTTTCACAATGATGAAAGAAAGTTGAAAATCAACCTACCAGGTTTGGTCATATGTAGGTATGTATGACTACTTGTAATATACCATAGTTTGTGTTTGAGGAATTTCCATGGGTTTGGGAAGAAAGAATGACGGATGGAAAGTATGATGAGTTGGATTATACAAGTAGTGAATTTATACGTATCACCTTTTTGTCTCCACTCAAATGACGTACATGTTACATCATGTTCATGCATCGATTATGGTATATCGGTTTAGTTTGAGTTTCTGGGTGAGAATGGGAGTGGCATGGTCGACTGGCTTCATGTCAAGTAGAATACTGTGAATGGTCTGGATGAATTCGTTCACGCTATCAGGTTTTATTGGTGCATCTCTGACAAGATTTCTTCAAGAATTCATCTAGATTATGTATGATTTGATTTAATGGAGATGGATTTGAATACCCCACGACTTCTATCTCAACACTCATCCTTGTCATTTCAAATGTCCACTGCGTTTCCCCTCCTCCACTCCTTCATTTCAGGGTTCAATCTCTTGAGCTACCTTCCTAAACCTCCCAATCAAAAGATCATCACCAACACCTAACACGGAATCCCCCTTACTCATCTTCATCCAATTCATCCTCTTCCCCACTCCATCCTTCATTTGGAGGAGGATGTACTTTTATCCCTTTCCTTCTTTCCAAACCGACTTCCTTCACTCGTTCAACTCTATCATCCGAAGATCTACGATCCCCAAAACCCATCAAAGGTCTTTGAGCGTAAAACCCAACCAAAGGATGAGAATGTGGATTCATGGATTGTATTGGTCGATCGAGTTGTATTGGGTTAGAACCTAATTGATGGACTTTTGCATGACGTTTCAAATTTGATTGAACGGAAAAACTTCGACCGCAAGAAGGTTCAGAGCATACAAAAGGACGTTCACCGGTATCTGATATGAGTAACATTCTCCAATGCTATGTCGCCCCTTACTATAACAAATTTTTGAATGAAGAAAATAAGACTCAATGTGGGTAACATGGAATGCTGGCCACATGGGCAAGGATGAGGAAAGCTGGAGACCACTGGACAGAGGTTGTAATGAAAGAAAGGAAATAAGCCTCAATGTGGGTAAAATGGAGATGGTTGTCAAATGGGTAAGGGTAAGGAAAGCTGAAGACCGCAGGACAAAGATTGCGACGGAAGAGTCAAAGACTCACGGGAATACGTATGTATCCTCAAACTACTCGGTCTGGAAAACGTCTTTGCACACCATTGACAAGGATATTTCGGTCCTGCCAACATTCCTCCTGCCAATTTACTGGGACTTCCTTCCCTCCCTTCCCTATCCCCCACGTCACCTTGTCTCCCTGCTCGGTCCCCTCGCAAGTCTTCAGACTCTCGACGGTCTTTCCGTCTCTGTTCTTCCTCCGCCACCCGTCTCGCACTCTCCGCCAACATTTCCATCCCTCTCATCCCAGGATCTATATCCTCTTCGTCTCTCATATCCGCGTTTCTCTTCCGACCTCTCAACGAAGGTAGTGGTCCCTCGACATCTCCTGTGGAATGTGTGGAAGATGACGAGTTGGAAGTACGACGTGGGTGCCAGATCCGCAAGGATTCATCAGATAGTGATTTTTCCAGCTTTACACTACCTACCCCTTGACGTCTTTCTTCCACTTGAGCTGATCGAGGAGGTATTTCATCTATGACTTGAGGACGGACAATTTCAGTCAATGAAGTTCGTCGAGGTGCAAGACGTTTAGTCTCGGGTGATGGTGGTTGAGTGAAAGAATGTCGATCGATGATTTTAGGTTTTGCATCTATTTCCATAGATGCACGATGCGTAGATTGGAATAAGGATGAATGTGAAGATGCAAAACTTTCTCTAAGACTTGATCGGGGAGGACGTGAATTATCAAGATGATAAGATTGGGAAGAAGAGCGACGGTCGGGTGTAGTGGAACGAGAGAACGGAGGTCCCATATCACCCGTTTTAAGACCAGCGAATGAGTTTGCTAGTTGACCACTGACAATTGAAGGGTTGCGAGAGACGGCAGAAGGGCGTTTACCCTGTCTAGGTGAAATGGGCGCTGAACTGGTCTTACCACCGGAAAACCCTGACAGGGAGTTGCCCGACTTGGTTGTTGGTAGATGAGCGGAGGGAGCAGGTGGAGGATGTAGTTTCTGACGATGAGAGGATGGTCCAGGTGCTCCGGGTGTATCACGCAAGACTGGTAAAGAAGCATTGCGAGCTTGAGCTTGATAACGCAACCGAGCGATCTCGTCGGGATCGTGCAAGGAAGGAGGCAGATCAGATCGTCGTCGTTTTGTCTCGGGCTCCTCGAGGTAGGGCGCCAGAGGGTAGGAATTGGAACGTACGTTGGGGGGAGGGAGGGGAGAGTGGCGATCGAAATCTGGAGCCCACCAACCAGGCGGACCAACGTCTAGAGACATGGAGCCGCTTGTGGATGCTGTGGCGAGGGAAGAGTAACGAGAGGTACGGGCTGTGGAAGGTGAGGAAGAGGGTGAGATGAGAGAAGGTAAAGATGGGGATTGATAGAGAGAATGAGTCGTAGAAGGTGTAGGTGGCCGATCGTCTGTCATATCAATATCTTCCTGATCGATTGTTCCATCATAGATGTAGACATGTAGAACTGTCGCAGAGAGACTGAGAAGTGAAAATTTAACTCACTTGTTGAACCGAACAAAGCTCTGATACCTGGTAAAGTGACAGCCTCGGATCTACCTTGACCACCTCCCTTTGCCTGCTCCTCTTCTTTAACCCGCCGTAAAGGATGGGCTTTACCTAGCTCACCATAACCCATCTCATCCGCCTCATCCTCTCTACCCATGGGATCCAGACGTGAGGGTCGTCGAGGGAGCATCTTCCCTCGAGCCATGAGCGAGAAAGAACCGTGAGAGTCGGAATGTGAATGAAAGAGTGGCGGTGGATGTGGCCTGTGAGATGTACTGGAAGAGACCATGGGGACGTTGCTGAACGGTGAAGGGGAGGCGTTTGGAACGTCCGGCTCGATCTTCATCTTGGGAGTGACGGGGGAGAGGGATGGACGAAGCGGTGCTGGGGGCGTGGTAGGCGTCTGTGAAGGCGGAGTGGTGTCATGATCGTCCAATTCGTCCGGGGCCAGATCGCGTGACAGTGGAGGGAAATAGGCGGTGGCAATGATGGAAGACATGAGGACGATGTAAGATCAAGTTCGACCATACACACACAGTAAATGATAGATGTGATTTTCGTCAAAGTTCAGTTTGTGACAGAAGCGAAATGTTAGATGGAAATGTGGAAAGGTTAGTAGGACGATGATGTGAAGGAAGGGTGACGATCCAATGATACCAGTGTCGTGCGTAGAAGAGTCGTAGAGAGGGAAAGAGTGGCAGGAGGTTTGTCGTATTGGAAGTTTAAACGAGACGACCAAGAAAGAATGGGAAAGGAGGATGAGTAACGAAGGAAACGTCGTTCAAGCGGTGCGGTTGCCGTGATGCGAGCAGGGGTAGGTAACGACGTGGTCGATCAAACGGCGGTTCGGCGTACGGCGTACAGAGTGAGGAGGAATGAAAAGGGACGGATTACAGGAAATTAGGTCGGCCAGGGGAGCGGGGGAGAACACGAGTGAGTCGTGAGGCAGGAAACAGTTGGTAGTCGGGTTCAAAAGGATTGTTGAGTTGTTCGAGTGTTTGGTCGTTGGTAGGTCGTTGCCGTTGAGATCGGGCAATAGAGGTTGAAGGGGTGAAACCGCAGTCACCGATCATGGATCATGGATCATAGACCAACGGGCCAACGGACCATCAATTCACAGGATCACAAGATGAAGAGGGAGACGGGGGGGGCAAGAAGGAAAGATGAGATATGTGACGGAGTGCAAGGAAGGTATACGACGCCGAAGAAGGGGGATATGTAAGTTGAGACATGGGATAAAAGAAGAGAGCGGGGGCGAAAGAGCGAAGGGGAATGGAAGGAGAGAGACGACGAGTTGAACAAGTTCAAAGGCGTTTAAGAGGAAGGAGGTGATTGTCGTGTTTGGTTATTAGAAGGAAGGGGGAGGGGAGGGGAGGAGAAACAAATGTCAGCTTAAAGGTACTTTTCTCATTTACTTTGGAGACAACGAGTGCAACCGATCAATTTTGATCAAAAAGCAAAGGTATGATCGTCGACGAAGATCTTCCCCCCACGCGCACATCATCATCAAGCCACACTTCCCACATCTATTCCACATTCACGTCTCCGCTTTCTCTATCTTCCTTCTGCAGCGATAGCGAGATCCTGTCCAATGTCCAAGAAATAAGATAGAATCACCTTCCTTTTCTTTCCTTCAACCACCCCGTGATAAACGAGCCACGAGCGAGAAAGAGGGAAGGTTCGGTGATCAATTGGACACATTGGCCGGCGGTCATTTGAGCTAGTCACGCCCCCCTTCCCCTTCCCTTGACAGCAAGTCCAAAAATCACTTTGATTGACCAGACATGGAACATCTGGGCCATTTATCTCCTCCTTTCTGCTTCTATGTGCCTTGTGGCGTGATGTCATTTTTCTTTTTCCTTTATTCCTACCAAACGACCAAGAAAACCAGTTTGGTAGAGTAGCTAGGAACAAGGAAGACATGATGCCGTCGATCGGATTTCCATCAACCATCAATTAGGGGGGGCGGCATGAATCAAGATCTCACAGATTTCGCAAATTCACATTGGACCCTTTGACGGATCAGGGCGAACAGCGGACCAAAGGACTAAAGGAGGTCTCGGTGTGAATCACCCAGGAGCTACCGTAGGACGACGTTGTGGATTTATGGGGATTAAAGAAGTGTATCGAGTTTGAATGAACAAGACGAAAGATGAAAGATGAAACTCACGATATACAAGGAATGTCCTAAAAGCTCCTAAAACGTTTCGACTCCTTCTTTCTAGCTCGACCCGAGTCTACTGAGTAATTTCCCAAAATGATTGTCGTCGTCTCAAATGTCCAAGCGTTGTGTGTGGGGGGCTGCGTCGTGTTCCCGTCCAAGCGTTATGGTCTAGACTCCCAGTGATTCTTGGTCGGTGATCGGTGATCCCGTGCCCGTGGTTTAGCCTTGAAGAGTGACAATTCGATTTGTACCTCAATACTCCTTCTTGGTTCTCGATCTACTCCAGTAGCCAGTAAAATCGTAATTTGGTACTGCTCGATCGAAAGAAAGGTAGACGTGTGTTTGTACAAATGTGAAGTTGAAGAAGATCCAACAGATCCACAGATCTACGCGCTACCTAGTCACCGTTCCCTAAACCCCAGGATTCAAGGGCCAAGGAATGATCGTCCAAAACCCACTGTCCCGTAGCCTTGTCCTTCGGATATGACCGTCGGTCCGTCAGTTCCGTCGGCGGCCGTCGGTGTACCAAGTGGCAAGTGAACCCGCAGCGCGCAGCATGCAGTCACCCACTTGGAGAACTTTGAGTGAAGGGGGGGTGTCTCACACATGTTCAGGGGCTCAGGGTCTGTTTCCCCCCTTCCTCATTCCTGGCTTCTTGGGAACCGGGAGTACGGACAAAGTGGCGTTCCTTTTCTGGCTCTTCTGAACCTTTTGTTCCTAGACGCGGAGCGCGCGACGGCTTGGCTTTTAACCCATACAAGTACAGAGACGGCAAGACGGGAAGGAGTGAAGGTATGTATAAGTGTGGCTTGATCGAACTCCGAGCATGGAAGACTACACCCGCGTGCAGACTCGCGATTCTGTTTCGAAAGTACATACATACTCTGATGACTGCGAATTGACATATGGGAATCTCATGGTTCATAACCTCTTCCATACGTCCACACGTTGTCAATGTCAAAAGAGTCCATAGAAGTTCTTTTAAGTGTTACTCAGCGGGTACTGCAGCATGCAGCATGGTAGAGTACGAAAACTGTATTCTGGCCATGGGGCATGGAATGTACGGCCTTCAAGTGTGCATGTGATCAAGTGGTATGAAAGGATGAGACGTTGAAGTTAGGACGTGACGTCACAGTTCTCCGATCTCCGACATTGTTCAACATCGTTTCCTCATCTCTCTTCAAACTCATCTTGGCTTATCGAATTACAAAAAAGAACCATGTGGACTGAAGACGATCAACATCCTCAACAGCCTTCTCAATTATCAGGTCAAATGAAGATTGTTCAAGGACAGATATATAACGTTAGTCCATGCTCATCTGAATCTATCTACCCTATCACTATACCATATACCATATTCCACTTTCCTTTGTCCCTCCTCACCCCACTTCTAGTCGACGAAGAAGTCAATCCTGTTCGACTTTCTAGTGAAGTGAAAAAAGAAAATTGTTCAGTCATTGAAGGGATATATTCCTTCCTCATCTTTCTTGTCTCTACCATGATCACCCCAATAAATGAAAACTATGACATCCGACATCTTAGCGAATGAAATAAAGAGATGATAAGATGATACAGATTAGGAAAAGCTTAGCAATTACCAGATGAATTAATAATTGACGAAACAGGTGACAAGTTCCGTCTTACCTCAAACTTATTCTGAACAATGGAAAGAATCAGGAGATCGGTTAATACAAGAAGGAGAGAAAGAAGTCCAAAAAGCGAAGGATGATTTGAAAGTTGAAAGTACCATAGATAGTCTCGGAGGGAAAATCAAATCGTATGTCTTTCTATTATACTACTCTACTTCAAGGTCTTAAAATCCTTCTTCTCTGACTCTTCCTCGACAGACCCTCATCATTCTTGATCAATTGTCTTCTTCATTTTTTTCTTCTCGACTCTTTTTCCTGCTACTTCACCTTCATCAAAGAACTGTATATATCTCAAGATGATCTCTATAATCATGTTGTCACGAACTACGTCGTGACACCTCGATTACTCCACCAACAATGACCCTCCTTTGGCCATCAAAACCCCATCACGCCTTAACCTCTTTACTCTACACGTAACTCAGGACTTCTGACACCAAGTACGGCGAAGTTAGACGGAGTTAGGCTAAGTAGGAACAATGGGAGCAGAAGTACGGCGAAGTTAGACGGAGTTAGGCTAAGTAGGGACAATGGGAGCAGAAGTGCGGCGATGTTAGGCGGAGTTAGTCTAAGTAGGGACAATGGGAGCAGAAGTACGGCGAAGTTAGACAGAGTTAGGCTAAGTAGGGACAATGGGAGCAGAAGTGCGGCGATGTTAGGCGGAGTTAGTCGAAGGAGGAAGAGGATGGCCGAGGGCTCGGGGAAGTTGGACGAAGTGCGTTGAAGTACGTCAAAGCGCGAGAGGGTTGGATGAACGTCTAGGAGGAGTAGATAATATTAGCTGAGAAGATCGCTGAAGTTCTTCAGCGATCCTTGATTGTTGTCAGTAGTGAAAAACAGATAGAGATAGCTATATACAATTCGAGATACATCGCCATCAGTAAAACAAAACCCCAGTTAGAGTAACTACGCCGAAGTACGCCGTAGTTACACTCCTTTCGACGTCTGCGCCCTCTCGGTTGGGTGAGACTTCGACTCAGGAGCATCAAGTTAGCCGAGGTTCGTCGACCGTCGGTCTGCCAGAAGATAGTTGTTCGACGCCCGTGACAGTATCAAGGATCGCTCTTACCGACGACCCGTGCGAACCTCGGAGAAGTACGAAGATTCTATGGAACCAGATAGGAGAGTTACGCGAGGTATGAGTAGGGACGGAGACAGGATGGAGGAGAACGAGAGGAGGGCACTGGAGGAGCTTAGCAGAGCGATGGGGCAGCAGCTTGGAGTGGAGGATAGTGTGGGGGGATCAATTCAAGGAGATGAGTTCGCTCCACCATTACCTTCTAATCCTCCTACACCTTCGGGTAATGCCCTCCCACCTATAGGATCCCCAGTTGGATCGGATCAGACCCCGCGGCCAGAAAACACTGGAAGTACGGCGGACTTGAGAGAAGAAGGTACACAAGGGGTGATATTGGCCTTGATGCAGATGGTGGCGAATATGAACAAAGACATGATGGAAGAGAGAAGGCGTAGGGAGGAGTGGGAGCAGAGAAGAGAAAGGGAGACGGTGGGCGGTATTGCAGAAGGGATATCAGAAGGGGTGAGGTACGCCATGGGACGGCAAACTTCGGCGACCCCAAGCGTAGTTGGCGAATCACGGAAGGGAATAAAACTGCCTAATCCGGACTTCTGGAGAGGAGAGAGGAACAAGTTGACCGCATTTCTGTCGGAATGTGAAATCCATTACGAACTGAACTCTCATCTTTTCCCCAACGACACTAAGAAAGTCTTCTTCATGATCTCTCATTTACGCGAAACACCCCTTCTCGCCGTCCAACCCGATCTTGCTAAACGACCTCTTCCTGACTACCTTGTGGAGTATGACCAATTCGTTAAATATCTCAAGACGAACTTTGGTGACCCGGATGAAGAAGGAACCGCAGCTCGATTGCTTAACGATCTAAGGCAGACTGGGTCAGCTTCGGAGTACTTCTCCGCCTTTCAACGACATGTGGCGATACTCAAGTGGTCTGATGACGGAAACCTGGTTGACCGAGCCAAGAAAGGGTTGAAACCACACCTCCTAGATGAAATTGCTAGACATGGTAAATCTTTTGGGACGGTCAAGGAGTTATTGGAGTTTGTTATTCCCATGGACAACAGGTTGTGGAGAAGGAAAGTGGAGAAGGATTCGGAGAAGAAGAAGGAGACGGGGGTAAAAGAAGTGTTAGTTGTGGATGGCCAGAGGATGGAGAGAAAAGAGGAGAAAAGAGGGGAAGGGAGGCAAACTTCGGTGCAGTCTGCGGTACAAGGGACTATTACGTCGACGCAGGTCAAGAACATTCCGCCCAATGCCGACGAACTTCGCCGACAATGGCCTAGGCCACCTCCCGATCTGCGGGAGGCAAGGAGGAAGGAAGGGAAGTGTATTGAGTGTGGGGAGAAGGGACATTGGTTGAGGGACTGCCCGGTGAGGGCAGCGAAGGTCAAGGTCGGATGGTTGCCGCCGTGGGGGGAGAAGTTCGGCGAACGTGGTGGAGGATCGGGGGGGAACGCAGTACCTCTAGGACAGAGGAGGAACTTGAACGCAGTTGGGGGAGATGGGGAGATGGAAGAGGACCAGGGAAAAGAGGAGGACCTGTCGCAGTAGGCGAGGCTCGGCGGGTCCGCCATATTCTCTCGGCCACCATTCCCAAACCTATAAAAGAGACACAGCTGATGGAGTCAGAGGATTGTGCTTACAAAAATACACCACTCAGTACCCCCTGTTCATGCAATGTCGATAATCATCTACTCATCTCTTCCACTTCTAGGGATCAACCTAAATCGGACATCTTTATTAATGGAATTAGGCTAACTACGCTCTGGGACACTGGGGCTACATGTTCGTATATAAGCCCTAGAGCAGCGGCGAAGATAGGTGTAGGAAGGAGACGATATCAGGTGAGCGTACCCGTTCACATGTTTGATGGCTCGGTTAGTGTCGCTGGACCTATCACCGAGTTTGTCGAAGTTGGTTTTAGTTTGACGAAGGGCGCCGAAGTGCGATCTGTTCGTCTAGATGTAACAACACTCTGCGATGCAGATGTTGTGATAGGGTGGGATTGGATGAGGAAGGAAGGGGTTGTTCTAGATGGAAGAGACAACTCGATGAAGTTCCCCATCCCAACCCCACCGAGTGCGGCGAAGTTAGCGGCCATAGGGCTGCCGACTCCGACGGACGCGATAGATCTCCGAGACAAAGATGACCAGGATGAACTGAGTCCGGAGGAACAGGAGGAATTGTATCAGGTGGTTCCTGAACAATATCATCCGTTCATTGATGTGTTTAACCCGAGGAAGGGAGGTGAAGAACTACCTCCCTCAAGGGAGTATGATCTGGAATTTGAGCTTAAGGAGGGGGCGAACCTGAAGGTTGCTCCACTCTACTCACTCGGAGAAGATCAGAGAAGTGCGCTGAGAGACATCCTAGATCGCGAAATATCGGCCGGAAGAATCCGACCCAGTAATTCGCCCTACGGATCACCGATGTTCTTGGTACCGAAGAAAGCAAAGGGTCAATGGCGAATGGTCATTGACTACCGAAAGTTAAACGAGGCAACGATACCCGATGCCTATCCACTGCCTCTGATCGGTCAGATAACCGAAGAGCTAGGAAAAGCGAGGTACTTCAGCAAGTTAGATCTGATTGGAGCTTATCAACTCCTACGGGTAAAGGAAGGACACGAGCACCTGACGGCGTTCAGGACT
Organism: Tremella mesenterica DSM 1558; assembly: GCF_000271645.1. Classification (NCBI taxonomy): domain Eukaryota; kingdom Fungi; phylum Basidiomycota; class Tremellomycetes; order Tremellales; family Tremellaceae; genus Tremella; species Tremella mesenterica. The sequence continues at coordinate 1,684,669 of NW_006711227.1, forward strand.
CAGTACGGTATGTTCGAGTCTCTTGTTGTTCGAGATGGTCTGCGAAATGCTCCTGCTGTATTCCAGCATTTTCTGAATGAAAGCTTCAGAGAACTGTTGGGGAAGGGAGTGGTTGTCTACATAGATGATATACTCATCTATGGTCAGACGTTGGAAGAATTGAGAGGAACTACGGCGAAAGTGTTCGAAGTTCTTCGAAGGTCGAATCTGTTCGTCAAGGCTAGTAAGTGCGAGTTTGAAAAGGATTCGGTAGTCTTCTTGGGTTTTGTGGTCTCACGGGAGGGAGTTTCTAGTAATCCAGAGTACATCGACGCTGTTGTGTCTTTTCCCCGTCCCAAGAACCTAAGAGAGAGCAGAGGATTTATGGGAGTCGTTAGTTATTATCGGCGCTTCGTCCCCAACTTCTCCAGGATTGCTAAACCGATCAATGATCTCACAAGAAAGGATGTACCGTTTGTCTGGGGTATGGAGCAGGAAAGAGCTTTTAAAGAGTTGAAGGATAGAATGTGTAGGGCCCCGGTATTGGCTCACTTTGATCCTTCGTCGAAGACATTACTACAGACAGATGCCTCGTTCTTCGGGTGGGGCTTCATAATATCGCAGGTAAACGAGTTAGGACAAGAACATCCGGTAGCGATCGAGTCAGGAGCGTTTCAAGCGGCGCAGTTAAACTATACGGTAGGCGAGAAGGAACTACTAGCTATCGTTGAGGCTTTTAGAAGAAGGAGGCACTTACTTTTACAGGTAGAGACTACAGTTCTCACGGACCATTTGAACTTGACATACTGGATGGAACCGAAGCAGTTAAGCCCGAGGCAGGGCAGGTGGGTCGAAGAGCTTTCTAACTTTAGGTTTAAAATGGTGTATCGACCTGGGAAACAAGCTACACTGCCGGATGGACTATCGAGAAGAGCAGACTACCACTCTGGAAAAGGAAGTACTATGGTGCAGGAGAGCAATCTTATTCAAGGGTTGCCGAAGTTCGACGAACTCGACGGCACTAGCTCTGGGTTACAACACCTACTTCGTGCTTTGCAAGGGACAAAGGAAGTAAGAGAGAATGACCTTATTGATCCCATGGATCTGATTGTTGGGGTACAGGAAGATGGAGAAGTGGAGGAGGTTAGAAAAGAGCTATTAGGAGTCATTTGCGCTGAGTGTTCCCATCCAACGTGTCACGATGACGTACAGGAACCAGGATCAATCACCGAACTACGCCGTAGTTCGCGATCCCCTCTAATACTTCGGGGAGGATGGAACTCAAGGGGTTTCCTCACGTTCGACGATCGCACTTATGTGCCGAACTACGCCGAGGCTCGGCTAAAGATCATGAAGATGCGACACGATTCGGCCCTAGCTGGTCACCCAGGCTCAGCGAAGACCCTCGAGCTTGTCCTGAGGGATTACGTTTGGGTTGGAGTAAGGAAGGATGTCGAAGATTATATCGCTGGCTGTGCGGTATGTCAGAGAGCAAAGACTAACAGACAGAAACCCCATGGAGAGCTTAAACCATTGCAAGTGGCTATTAAACCCTGGTCAAGCATCTCGATGGATTTCATCGAAGAGCTTCCGAACTCCCATGGATATAATTCCATCCTGGTAGTGGTGGACCGATTGACCAAATGGGGCATTTTTATCCCAACCACGACGAAGTTAACCGCAGCTGGACTATCTGAGCTGATAATGGACTATGTGGTGGCTCAGCATGGGTTACCAGAGAGTATAGTATCGGACAGAGGATCGAAGTTTACTTCGAAGTTTTGGAAGAACTTGACCGATAGTCTCGGCATAAGACTACATCTTTCTACCGCGTATCATCCACAGACTGATGGACAGACCGAACGAACCAACCAGTCCCTCGAATTATACCTTCGAATCTTCACTTCCTACCAGCAGAACGACTGGTCGAAGCTGCTTGCTCGAGCTAGCTTTGCTTACAACAACACCCATCATTCAGCGATAAACAAGACCCCATTCTATGCGAACTACGGGTACCACCCTCGGTGGGCTGAAGAGATTAAGGCCAGTGAGGTCGAGGTACCTGCTGCTACAGTGGTGGTAAAAGATCTAACCGAAATACATAAAGAATGTATTGAGGGAATTGGGAGAGCTAACGAGAAGTACGCCGAAGGATACAATAGGAAACACCGGACTACGCCGAACTTCGTGGAAGGTGACCTAGTAATGCTGTCGTTAGAGAACATCAAGACTAAAAGACCTATGAAGAAGTTAGATGTGAAGCAAAGTGGGCCGTACAAGGTAGTACGGCAGGTAGGTTCTCATGCTTGTAAATTGGAATTACCAGGAACGATGGCAGGTATCCATGATGTATTCCATGTTTCGTTGCTTCGTCCCTATCATCCTCCAGTATTCCCTGGTCAGCAAGCTGAACCACCTGGCCCAGTAGAAGTAGATAACGTAGGAGAATCGTGGGAAGTAAAGGACATTGTGGACTCTAGAGTAAATAAAAGATCAGGAAAGTTAGAGTACTTGGTAGAGTGGTTAGGTTACGAAGGAACAGACGATTCGGTATCATGGGAACCAGTAGAGAACGTCGACGGAGCTGATGACATATTGGCGAAGTTCCACGAACTTCATCCTACTAAGCCGAAGGAAGGGCGACTGCGGAGGGCTAGGAGGTAGAACGTACTGCATACAACATAGGATTACAGCTACGTACCGCTCACTTGCCCTTACCCTTACCCTTTCCTTTTCCTTTCTCCTTCGCGCTACTCGGCCCCGCGAGATTGGTGTGGAGAGTACCGATGGCCGAAGGTAGATCGAGACTGTCAGGGGGGAAGACAGTCGAGAGAGAAGCGTTCCATGCCCGATTCATAGCCCCAAAGAAATCACCAAAGTCCTGGACATCCCGAGCAGCTTGCATGCTCGGAGTCCTCCACAGAGAACGTATGGTCCTAAGACACTCGGAAGGAAGGCTGAGGAGATCGAGAGCAGTCTGAGCAGAGGCAGGAACTCGAGAACTACTCCGGGGGCCTAACCAGCCGATGGACGGTGGTGGCTCGTACGCCATAGGAGTAACGAGGAAGGGGGTGTCGTAAAGTCTTCGGCGAACATCGGCTATCTCAGTAAGGCTTCGGCGAGAGACGTCCGCTAACCTCGTCCTTGCTTCCTCGTTCAGATTTCCACCGTTGACTACATCTACTAACGCCGCAGTAAGGTTATTCAAGGCGTTGGCTTGACGAGTGGAGAAGTCAAGCAAGAGAGATGTATCACGCCGAGCGACGTCAAGCTGAGTGGTGAGGCCGAGAACGAGAGAACGATACGTAGCAAATTCTTTCTCGTCCTCCGGGATACGAGGGTCCAGGGAGATACGAGGGTGGACGAAGGACAACCGAGGAACAGAGGGCCCAGCACGCTGAGTAGCTTCATCTTCCACATCACCAGCTTCAAAGACGACCTCTTTCTCCTTCCTTTTCCCTTTTGATTTCTTTAAAGAAGACTTCGGGGTCTTCTTGGCAGCGGGGGACTCGGTGACAGGGGCGGCCGCTGGGGTGGCCGGAGGAGCAGAAGGACGGCGACTTCGGGTGCTGTGGGCCGGAGGAGAAGCCACCACAGGAGAGGACGGACGAGGGGCCGAAGGACGAGAGGCCGAAGGACGAGAGGCCGAGGGCCGAGAGGTCGAAGGACGACGGGAGGACGAAGGAGGAGCAGCCGGGAGACGCGACGGGCCGGCCACAGGAACAAAGGGCGAGGGCGAGGGAGGTGACGAGCGGGAGGACGGCGAAGTTCGGCGAACCGACCGGAGAGACGAAGACGGTACCCGCGAACGGGGGACAGACGCTGGAGTCTGGGGAGGGGGGAGAGGAGAAGCGTCGAAGGGACGGGGCGGGATGTCCCGGGCAGAGGAAACGGGACAGAAGGAGCAGGGGCCAGACGTGCATGAAGCACAACGGAGGGCCTTGTTGTGTGGCCTGACTGCCTTGAGGCAGGGCCAGTTTGGACGATTATACGTGATAATCTCACGTCTACTAATTAGCAGGAGTAACTTCGGCGTAGAACGAATAGGTGGACTCACCGGCAACGATCACACGCTTCGTCAACACCAACCGCGATCCAACGACCAGGCTCGGACTTCATCTTCTCCCACAAGTACTCTTCTTCCCGCAGTGATCTCTTCACCCGTTTGGGCGAAGGCTCCCCTCTGGGAGAAGGGGGGGGAGCAGCGACGGGGGCGGCAGAGCGGGCGATGGCGGCGGCAGGGCGGGCGGCGGCAGCAGCGGCGGCAGCGGCGATGGCGTTGGGGGGGGGGAGAACCCCGGAAGAGGAAGAAGAGGAGGAAGAAGAAGAAGAGGAAGAAGAAGAAGAGGAGAGGGAACGGCGTCGTTTCTGGCCCACAATTTGAGCAGGGGGAGGGGCAGGACCGGCTGCGAGTTAGCAATGTCTTGGAGAGCTAAAGAACGGATAAACAAGGCCAAGTTCGGCGAAGGTGTGAGAGGTTGGACGAAGAACTCACGCTCAGGACTATCTACGTTGTTGTCCTCTACACTAATCACCTCCACATCATCATCCGGGTATTCTTCTAACTCGCTTTCACCCTCACTATCGATCCTACCCTCCCCATCATCATCATCCTCACTTTCTTCGGTGTCGGGTCGATCACCCGACTCCGAGCCCCCACTGAGCGAGTCCTGGTCGGAGGAGGACGGAGACTCACCAGGACGAAAGGCGGGCGTCCTACGGCGAGGAGTGGCGGCAGGAGGAGGCCCTCCAGGAGAACCCGTTACGGGGACGGGAGAACCAGACACAGGGGAGGGAGAACCAGCGGAGGGAGAGGCGGAGCGAGGGGGCGAGGCAGCGCCGGACGGCTCCCCCAGAGAGAGAGTGCCGAGGCCGAGGGAGGAGACTTGGCGAGATCTGTCGCCGAAAGAAACTGAACATCAGCCAAGTTCGGCGAGGTAGGGTGAGTATCGATGAAAACTCACGAGCAGATGACACCATACCACCAAAGTTCCTCATGGCGGCGAAAGGGCTGGGTGTAGGAGTAGAAGGGGCCATGACGTTAAGATATTTAAAAGAGAATAAAACTCGAGGCGATGATTCAAGGTAACAAATCTGTTTTCTAGGTAAGAGAGATAGAAAGTTTTGAAAGCAGATGGGAAAAAGAGAGAAGCTCGACGAACTGCTCAGTATTTAGTATAATCAAACCTACCCCCTCGTTGTCAACATGCAGCAAACTTCGCGTTTCATCAACAAAAGGCATCGCAGGGACGATCAAAATTCCCACGCTATAGTGTCTCATCTCAATATAAGCGAGGGTTACTTCGACAAACAACGGTGTTGTTCGGCTGCCATTCAGGAAGCGTGTCTCACCTACAAAAGACACAGGGCTTCTTACGGCAAACCTCGACGAAGTTAGGGGAGTCTCATTGTCGGGTTTTGGAGTGAAAGGAGGCCCAACTACGAAGTGCGGCGCAAAGAGCAGAAGAGTGAAGGATGGTCATGGGGAGGGAGAGAATGGGGGTACTACGCTGCTAAGTTCTCTTGCCACGACAGAGGTGTAATCGCTCACGAGGACGTTCGCGGCTAAAGAAGGGGGCGACTGTCACGAACTACGTCGTGACACCTCGATTACTCCACCAACAATGACCCTCCTTTGGCCATCAAAACCCCATCACGCCTTAACCTCTTTACTCTACACGTAACTCAGGACTTCTGACACCAAGTACGGCGAAGTTAGACGGAGTTAGGCTAAGTAGGAACAATGGGAGCAGAAGTACGGCGAAGTTAGACGGAGTTAGGCTAAGTAGGGACAATGGGAGCAGAAGTGCGGCGATGTTAGGCGGAGTTAGTCTAAGTAGGGACAATGGGAGCAGAAGTACGGCGAAGTTAGACGGAGTTAGGCTAAGTAGGGACAATGGGAGCAGAAGTGCGGCGATGTTAGGCGGAGTTAGTCGAAGGAGGAAGAGGATGGCCGAGGGCTCGGGGAAGTTGGACGAAGTGCGTTGAAGTACGTCAAAGCGCGAGAGGGTTGGATGAACGTCTAGGAGGAGTAGATAATATTAGCTGAGAAGATCGCTGAAGTTCTTCAGCGATCCTTGATTGTTGTCAGTAGTGAAAAACAGATAGAGATAGCTATATACAATTCGAGATACATCGCCATCAGTAAAACAAAACCCCAGTTAGAGTAACTACGCCGAAGTACGCCGTAGTTACACTCCTTTCGACGTCTGCGCCCTCTCGGTTGGGTGAGACTTCGACTCAGGAGCATCAAGTTAGCCGAGGTTCGTCGACCGTCGGTCTGCCAGAAGATAGTTGTTCGACGCCCGTGACACATGTCTTGTAATACTTAATTCACCAAAATCGATCGCTTGGAATCAGTCCATGAACTAAGTTGTTTATTGGTATTTCTGTAAATAATCACATTGAGAAAACAGTCATTACCAGGGGTGTAGTACAAAAAGGGTTTTGTTCTTGTGTAATACTAAGACAAAAAAAAGGGTCTGACTCTCAGGATGACAGGTTATTTGACAAACGATCAAAATAAACAAATTCAAGGTAATGTAGAAGCTGAAAAGGCTCAATGGAAATATAAACAAGCTTCTTCCGATTCACCTTTATCTATTCCTATACCTAGTAAAGAAGGGTTGAAAGGGAAGTTAGAAAGTGTTCAAGGGATCGTGATGGGGGATCAAGAGAAACAGAAGGAAGGGAATAATAGAGCTGAGAAATCTGCTTGGAAGGATGGGGTCTGAGTGGTCGGTTTCACAGGGAAAGAATGTGAGGTGAAAGAAGAGTTTCGGATCGAAAGGGGACAGAGCACGTGAGGGAGGTTTCTGTATGTATGTATGACTATTGGATGATTGATGACTTTATGGTTTTAGAGATGCATTGATAGATATAATGGATGTACAATAGATGAGGATAATACAAGAAAGAGAGGTACAGTGAAGGGAAGTGAAAGATGTTGATTGTACTTGTACAAGTGTTATCGCGAATGTACTGTATGTAGCACGAAAATGAATTGATGACTTCACTCCCACGCCTCATCATATCCTAACCCACTCCTGTCCCACCCACCGTCAGACTGTCCCTCTCTCACCCATCCCATGACGTCCATGAGCACACCGGCAACCCTGAGAAACAGGGTACCGTCTACCTGGCCTATACCCTCTATCGTCTCACTTCCATCAGGCCGATAGGCCCCGAATATCTGACTTGGGAGAAGAGAACCGAAATGGTTGTTATGATACATCAATGCTCGAATGGATTTTGGGACGTGAGAGTCTGTCATCAGTCTACTCTTCGTATCACTCCCTCTTTAGATCCCGTCACATGCTGGGTGAACCGAAGAATCAGTGAAGAAGGGGACTGCATATAAAATGGCACGACAAAGTGACAACTCACCGTTAGCATACAGACTACTCTCGATCAACGTCAACCAAGCATTCCTCGTGTTCTTATCCGAAGCATCCCCCACCGTCTCCCTGGAAGCTTTCACTTCTGTCCCAGGGGCGACGGGAAAAAGGTCATACGACATCACGAGTCCTGGGTTGAGCTTTGGTCGACCCCTTCCCAGAGCGATAACGAAAAGCATGAGTGTATAGCTTTTGAGCAGCATACGGCGGTTGGAGATGGAGAGAATCTCCAGATAAGCCGGAAGAAAGATTGAAGATGTCAGGGCGTGCATCTGCCTATCAGCCTTGTACTATGCACTATCATCTTCCTTTATTACCCACACCCACCCACGGGCGTGCAGCAAAGAAGGGAAACCGGAACTTACCAGGAAGAAATCAACCCTCGGCTCCTTCCCGGTCCTACCAGTCGCGCCAGCCAACAAAGTCGCCCATACAGCCAGCTCCTCTACCTTCTCCCTCCATCCTACAGTTTCGTCAGACAACTCCTCATCGGTCAAACTCCACTGGTCGACCAGCTCCCTTAGTGCGATAGCATGCCCTCCTGACAATGCACCCCCGACCCGATCATTGAAGAGCATATCGGGGTCGTAAGGTACCGGTGTGATCACCGACGAAGCGCACATTTCGCCGTATAGGTCCAGCAACGATCTACCCTTCCTGGGACCTCTGCGGGAAGCAACCATATCCCATGACGTCTTCTTTGTTGTTTTGTTCATTCTCGGAAGGTGGGACGAGGTCTCGCCATGGAGTGACTTTGGCCAGTCGCTGCCGTAGAGAGGCACATAGAGTGAGGCATCGTGGTTGGTAGCTTGGGCCAGGCTAAACGAAGTTGTAAGCAGTACATATGCAGAATGAGGAGACTTACCCTTCTGCCAGAATCACACGGTCTTTGAACTCCACTCCGAAACCAGCATGGATCATTGGGTGTAAAAGTCCACCCACAAAGCGAATTAGCATCAAAGGTGGCTCATGACCGTTTGCGCTCGCATAGTTCTGAAAACTCAGTTCGAGTGTGTAGAATGACGAATGAAACAGACGGCTTGAGGCGATAAAATGTACTCTTCTAGAGCACCAATCGGACCCAGTCGATCAATCTCTTCATGAAAAAAAACTAAGTATCGAGAATAACACCTGCGAATTTCAGCGAACATTACTTCACTGGAATGGACCAGACCAACGCTTTCACACCGAGGTATTTTGGGTCATCCCAGTTCTCCCTTGTAATCTTCTCTGGCACCTTCTTCAAATTCTCATGTCTATCTTTCCCGGAGGGGTCAAGTGACACTAGATGACTTCGGTCATGCTCCCAAACCTCCTCCAACAGCTTCGACGGAGCTCCGAGAGCGTAGCGGGTGAGAGCGGAATGTGGGAAATGGTTATGTGCAACTGGGATCAAGTCAGGTATGTACTATGTAAGAAGAAAAGCTCACATCTAGCCTTCTCCCAAATATCATACGTCTTGTCATTCTCCTCTAAAATCCTTCGGACAGTGCGGGTGGACTGAGGAGTGACCCCGGGAAAGGGAAAGATAGACGAGGGTTGAGCTGTGGACGATGGGAAGTTTGCAGCGTAGGGAGGGATGATATGACTAGCTACAGCTGACATGGGTCGTGCCGGGTGTCTAGGTATGGCGCCAGGTAAGGACTGAAGGAAAGAAGATGACTTGTGGGACATTGCAGTACCTAGGAATGTTGATCTTGAGAGCGCGTTGGATGTCAAAGGAAGAGGTGACGTCAGGTGCACCCCGATTCTCGATCGATCGAGATCACCGTTACACCGTGGGAAAATTGAAACGCTGAGCGACGAGACCTTAGACCTTGCTCTGGCCCATGGCGAAGAACTACACATATACGTCTCTTCACCACCATGGCAACAGGCCATTCTCAACCTAATGGTACTCGGGTACCAGATTATTCACAAGTACGAGAAATCGCTTCGGATCCAGAGAAAAGGGTATAATTACCTCCGGGCATTCCCTTCCAGTCAAACACACACACACACAATCAGCTGACCGACTGCCATCAGTCCTTGACCACTATGACCTCCTATACTTAGACCTGTACTGACGCACGTTCGTTAACGGTCATGCGGTATATATACCTCTGTCGAACATGTAACATGTTGAACTTTCTTCAAACCAACCCTCCTGTGAGTATGCTTGAACTGTGTCGATAACCCAAACTTGTCAAAATGCCAAAGTTCGATCCAGCTGTGGCTATCGGGTGAGTCCCTCTCGGTACTCTCCAATGTATCGGACGGTGTTGACGGGCGTAGACCTTTCAAAGGTGGTCATCAAGCCGGAGTACTGGTTCCATATCTACAAGCGGCCAGATTACCAAAACCTTTGATCATACATCCCCTGTTAGAATGTGTGACATGGGATCCGAGTGAGCTTGTTTCTAATTATGATTTCGATATCGAACTGACATGGTAGAACCGTACGGAGTCAGCTGACTCACCTACTGGACATGGTCAGGGAGCTGACAAAGAGAAATACATATTCTGGAATGCGGTCGAGTTCCCGGCGATGGCCTGTATATATATAGACTATGATGATACTCCCACAGGTGAGTGAGGGTCATTGCATCAGTGTTGACACTAGCTGACGACCAGAGTGAGTAAGATGAAACGAAGAGAACACACGCTCAAAATAGATTGATTAAAGAACGTTATCAACCCGCAACATCACCCAAAGTCGAAGAGCTGCATCTATTACACTCGGATACAGGGTTAGTACGGTGTAAGCTTCTGGATTAGTAAGGAGACTGAATTTCAGATGGAGCATACGGATAGCGAATCGACTAGGAGTCAAGTGAGTCCTTGTGGGATATTTCATATCAACTGACAAGTCTAGTCTGACCGATGTGTTACAGGGCATTTTTGATTGTAATTCAACTCTGTATGCATGTGAGACTAATTAACCCCCAGTCTTTGCGAGCCCTTTATACGTGGATGAGCTTGGAGAGATGCATCCCAGGTGAGATGTCCCCATCTTCTTGCTTCGCGAAGCTGATGTCTCTACAGAGCGGTCAGAGTTATGTGAGTTGCCTTGTTCGCGGATATCATATCAAGGGATTGACGAAAAGGGAACAACAGTATTTCGAGAAAAGACAACAAGGATTTTTTGACACATTCACAGGATATCGTAAATCTGATGCTCTCGTGAGTTCACTGGCTACTCCAGACGCTCAAGCAACGAACACGCTCAATCTCAGCTTGGGCAAACTTACTTCAATGGTATCTCTTACAAACCGGACATTACAGAACGCAAGCTCAACTTGCGTGCAACCAACGTTCTCGTTCTCAGCTTGAACAATTGTTAAACACCGCATCGATCTTTCACCGCACCATCACTTATACATACTTCATTGTCATTGTACCGCGCACGGTGATCCTTCGACCGTACAAAATCAGCATACATGCATTCGGTGAGGCGATACGGAATCAACTGACGTTTTGACCGCTGGTAGCGCAAACAACCGCAAAGAACCCGTATTGGGTAAGATAATGAGATTTGAGTGTCATGGTATTCGATCGCAAATGGCAGAGCTAGTGGGGACTGGTTCAGTCGGAGCGGTGTGAATGCTCATCCTAATCATACCAGCTTACAGGGACGTTGCTTATTCACTAACTATCATCATCAAAATCAGGGAGAGAAATACATTCAACAGTCGCAAACGAGTTTTGAAGATCAAGAAGCCGTCAAGCTGCGCGACAAAGGCGTGTACAGATATTTGTGGCGTAAACACAGTGTCGGATTGTCGGAATGGAGCCTATAGGCGTCGCCAGTATAACACTTTCCTCAGTGACTCTTCTAGGAGCAGGATGGGTGCTTCTGCGAAATGTGAAATCCTGGCGTGAAGGTTACGATCATGGAAGCAGCACCAGCAGGTTACGAAAGATGTTGGTGATTTGTCTAATGGTTGGGGATGTCACCATCGCGTGAGTCATCCCTCTTTTTGTCGTCGGGAAAGTTGCTGATGATTCTCAGAATAGCATCGTCCATCTCGGGAGCGATGTCTCTTCACCATCACAAAATCAACGGTCCTGCACGAGGAATCATTGGTCTATTAATGGCTTCCGCAACATGGTGGTAAGTTCCACATTCCCTTACTCTTACTTCTACAATCTTCGCCACAGATCACCGGTTCACATGTGAAGATATGCTGACTGGACAGGCAATGCGGATTCGCCACAGTAAGTCATCTTTACTTATTGTGGCTCATCGCTAAAATCAGGCCATCGCTGGAACTACTTACCTTGCTTTACGGCATCCCCTGGCCGGGATACAATTGTTTGCCGAAGCTCGACCATGGACCATCATCCTTACAGTCTTCTCAGTAGGATTATTACAAGGTACCCTATGGCTTGGCCTACACGGGGTAGGTTCAACTCTCCATGTTTTGGGTATGCTGATGTGTAGTATACGCAAACCAGGTATCTTTCTCTCACAAAAGGTTGATTTGAGTGTGAAAGCTGACTTGGGTCAGCACGTTTTGTCTATACGGTAAGCGACAAATTCTGGGTTGCACTACTTATTGACTCACTTTCAGGCTCCACATCTTCCCAAGGTGCCGAGATAATGCAGTTCATCCCTCGGTATGTATCTCGCCCGTCTCCACCCCGGCTCGATCTATTATCTGATCGTAGCGATCGTATGATCCTGCACTCATTCTATCTACCTCCTTCGAAATCTTCCTCTTGGTTTATGATCATCTGAAATCTCAAGACCTGACGTACAGAACACTCGCCTCGCTCACTATCACATTCACTTACCTGACTCTCGTTCACTTCCTCCGCCGTCCTTCTTTAACATATCACTTCTCTCCTCAACCTGACCGTCTCTCCACCTCTCGCTTCAGACGGGGTACGTCTCCCTCGTCAATGCTACCACCATGGGAAGCTCTGGTCATTTCCTCTCCTTCTCAATTATCTCCCCTTGCGGAAGATCCTCCCATACTGTCACTCTCGCCGACCAAAGAACAAATCCATTCCCCAAACACTGAAAAACCCCTGAGCGAATTCGGGACAATGGGAGGATTGACACCTTTATCTCTAGCAATGCAATCTGATTTCCGTGTGGATATACCTAAACCCGATCCGGTGTATTTGCCTCATCGAAGGACCTTCTCCACTACCAGCTCGGCTAGCTCCAGTAGTACTTCCAGTAAACGTAGTCGAGTGAGCTGTAGTAGTACCATCAGCGGACTTAGTCTTGCTAGTGACGTGACTGTAGTGACCAGTCTGGCTAGACCTTCTTCATCTCTTGATAAACCCGAGCGAAGTAATTCTCATTTGGGAGAAGGAGAAGAATCGGAAGAAGATTTTTGGGGAATGTTAAAATACGCTCCACCTCCTGATGCTGAAGAAAGAAAATTAGGAGCTAAAAGTCGACCTGGGACATCTGGAGGAAGAGGAAGAGCCGGTACTACCAGTGGGTTAGGTAGGTTGGTACGCTCTGCCACTTTGAATGGAGGGAAGAATGGACGAGTTCATATTGATGATAATGTGATTTTGGAGAGAGAAGAGGAAGATGTGGATGGTGAGGAAATGGAATCAAAGGAAATGCAAGTTCAAGTGAAGAGTTTGGCAAGTTGTATGAATAAGAAAACTGAACAATTTTTAATTTGGTTCCCTGCTACGGTGAGTCAGTTGTTGAATACAATCACGACAAACTGACGATGATAGCATTTATTGATTTGTGCTTTGGTCATGTGAGTCGAGGTATTTTGGTTGATGGATGTATGCTGATGTGAAGATCGAGATTTATTTTGGTGACTCTTCGAAGGAGCTCAGAGACGAATTTAGGAGTTGATATCCTTACTTTGTTGTCCGTTTCAGGTCTGGGATTAGGTGATGTGGTGATATTTGGTAAGTCTCACTTTACTCCCACAAAGTTATGCCTTTTTTTTTTTTCCCAACATATTCATAATCACCTTTTTCTTCACTTACACGAACCGAACTTGTTATCAGTGATAATGGCGGGGAACAAACGAGTAAAGAGGGAAGAGTGAATGACGATATAGGTATAATCGAACCCAAAACGAAAAGATCATACCGACTGGAAGCTGCCGAAGCGGGAGTAGCGGCGGAACAGATACATTCTGGTCCTTGATTTCACGTCGCAGTTGAAAAGTAAAACCAATTCTGACAAAATGATAATTATGTACGTTTTAAGACAAACATGAATAAGATATGACCCATGTCAGTCATCGTGAATTGCAGATATGCCTGTCCACAGATATAAAAAGTGTGCCCAACACATGGACATGTACATACGTGTGATCCCACTGAATACACAATTTCCCGTTTGCACTATCTGACTTGACAAGTGAATACAGTAGGTTACTTCTTGACCTCTTCACCAACTCGACTAGCTTCTTGGCCCATACCTTCGGCTGTACCACCTACAGCGCCTTTATCAGTGAATCTGATTATTAATTCTTTTTTCTCGACACAATCATCAAAATGAGATAAAGCTTTCCACCAACGTATTTCCATCAGTACCACCGTCATCACCATAACCGTCACTGCCATCACCAAAACCCGGAGGTTGCAAGATTGTACGAGAAACGTGAATATATCCAGGTCAAATCTATCAAAAGTGCAATGGAATACAAGGAAGAGAAGGATATTCCGATTGAATCGATGATGCCAAGTACTCACTGTTTACCAACAGCACCATCTTTATCAAATGGTCCGCCAACTAAACATCAACTCCTTTCCTTCTTAGGCTCATGACAGCAGTAGGGATAAACTTACCAGCTTGGGCAGTACCACCAATAGCACCATCAGCGTTAAAGTTACTTCCTATCGCTCCGTCCGACTGTTGGTCAGTGACTGAATAACTTGCCTGGTACTCATGGATTCATATCTCGGGTGAAATGAATAGATCGCATAAGAAATTACCCGGACACAAGCACCAGAGCGCGGGATACCTGAAAGATGTGGGTGATAAGATAGGAAAGTAAGGGATGTTCGTTGAGGAAGAGAGAGAGTGAAGAACGAAACGTACTTTAAAAGCATCCCCAACTGCTTTGATAGCATTTCCAGCTGATTCAGACATTATTATTCTTTGTGTAGTTCGATAGTGATCCGTTTGGTTTGAAAGAAAATTGAATATGTATCTGATTGTTACTTTGACCAAGAGCAAATTGTCTGTTAGTTTATATAAGTTTGTTCCCAGATCATAGAATGAGTTGAATCGATGATGACACGTTTCTGTGCCTGTCGATCGATCTCTTTGACGTCATCCACTTCTTTCCCACCCATCATCATCACCCGTGTTACCGTACCATGACACCATGACCATAGCATGTAACATCATGTTCACCAGCCCCTAGCCGCTAGCCGCGCGTAGCCGCCAATAGATGCTAGCTGCTAGCTGCTCGATGATCAATGATCAATGATCAATGATAACTTGCCGATCGAAGTTTCTCCCGGATCCCGGAGATCCCGGCTTCAGCTTTCCAGGTTACCAGGGATCAGGGGCCAGGGGGGTGGAAGAGACGACGTGAACAGCGAACGATGAACGATTCACGGTGATGTCAAGACAAACCATGCGATGCATTCAATTCCAGCAATACAACTTCTATATACTTTTCCTTTTCTCATTTCTCATTTCTCAATTCTCACATCCCACAGACAAATGAAGGGGTTTTGGGTATCGACGTGATCAGTCCATCGTTGCAAGATCGAGACTAAACATAGGGTGGGGATTCATAACTGACCAACAACGTCATGAGAGCATAGCGATCAGATGAGCTGATAAAACTTCTTGTTCTTCCGCCACGGCTATTATATCAGCATATGACATTTTCCCGTTCACGTCACTTTTCCCGTCCATCATACTTGTCTACACTGTGTCATATCCCTAAGTTATTCCCCTCCACAATCGGCCTAGATCCTCATCACATTGGCGCTTCTATGCCTTGTTACCTCGGTATCTGAAGACCACCATGATGGGGTTGAAACATAGGGGTGGGATGGACTAGAGCAGCCAAGTGAGGTACGAAAGAGGGTTAGTCCAAGAAAGGGATACTATAACCGTAAGCAAACACATCCGTGACTCACCTTTCAGAACAATTTGCACAAATTGTCTGGCCACATCCGGCTTTTCCTTCTCCAACCTTCCCAAAGCCTCACTGTCCAATTTCCACAAAACACATTCTCTCTCACTCACAACCGTAGCATTCCTTCTCGTATCGCTCAACGTACTAAGGTCCCCTGCTATAGTCCCAGCAACCATAGTCTCTTCCACCCTCGTGGGATAGTCGTCAAACGCATATGTAGCTCGGAGAGAACCACTTTCGATGAGGTACAATCCGTCGGCTTGTTCACCCTGCGTCCAGAGAACGTGATGAGAGGGTATGATGAGTGGTGAGAAGTACGGTGCGAGTTGACGAAAGAATGTGATTGATTCTTGGGAGGGTGAGACGGGGGGAAGATAGTCTGTGAAAGTTTGTAAGAGTGTTGGAAGTGGTTGAGGGTAAATTGGGACTGCGTGGGATGGATCACGAGTATGCGTGAAGCCTGGTTGTTAGAAAGACATATTTCGTCGAAGACTCTTGACAATACCTCTACGGGGAAGTTTCTGCGCGGAAGGCTCGACGTGAAAGAGAGAAGTATCGAGGGTGGAGGGGGATAAGAGGGAGATGTGATACCCACCAAATGGAAGATAATCATCACCTGCTTGAGCTAGATGAGACCTTCGAGGGCTATTTTGAAACGATGCAGTAAGAGCAAAAGGAGGTTTTGCAACTGCTGGAAAGTCCATCGGACCACCAGATTCTTCCGACTTCTGATTGGCATAGAATGCGGTTCTGCTTGTCAGTTTGACCAAAGACTGCATATACGCGAGATTGTCGTTTCTTTCTGGCAGGCATGATAGACGTGCAAACCTCGCCTCATCCGTCGCGGGGAGAGAGTGAGTCCATGTACGGGAGAGGTGTGGCGCGAGGAGGAGGAAGATTCGGCGATGGGCGAGGAGAGGAGGGAAAGGAAGCTCGAAGAGGGCGGTGATCAGAAGAAAAGGTCGTCACCACTACTCACAAATATGCATTTTCACTCCATTCCAAAGCATCATTCAACCCCCCAAACACTTCCACCCTCGTTCCCTCCCTATCCGCCCACAAACCTACATTCCGTAATGCAGTCCCTACCAACCCATTCGGTGCCGCTCCGCACATGATCAATAGCACGTCTTTAGCAGCCAACAACCGCTGTACACGAACAAAGGCTTCAGCAGAGGAAAAGTCTAATCCGTGGACTAAAGTGAAGTCGATGATCAGAAATCGAATAGGGTTATGTTGCCATTTTGCCAGATCAAGTAATTTCCGGATTTCTTCTTCGACTGTCGAAATTGTACCGAAGAAGACTGGGAGTTAGAGTGTGTCTCTTCCACTGCACACCCGTTTAGAGAAGCGGCCTAGGAAAGGTCATTAAGAATACTAGGGAGGCTATGCGACAGGAGTAGTGGCAGGGATGGAAAGCGGAGGTGTGGCTGAGGCAGGGGCATGAATGCAAAGTGCCAAACTCACGGAATCCTTGTAACTTCATGACATAAGTTTGAGAGCCAACTTTCTGCAAGAACCCTCTCTGACTCTTCGGTCGTCGAACGGTTGACTTGGCGTTGGAACCGTTGAATACAGCCCGGATGGCGCGGCGTCGAGAGCTCTGTACCACGAAAAATATGCAGGCAAGTACGATACCGAATAAGAGACCAATGACAAAGTCCCATCTGACATTAGTTCTACTTCTTTACTTGTTTGCATCATCTTTCACACTCCTTATAGCAGATTGGAGGCGGTTCAACATCGATCTATATGTGTCTCGTTGTTGCGACAGCAGCGAGATCGCCGAGAAGGTATGGTATCTCAAATGCCTGATTATACTAAAGGGACGCTCAAATCACCAATTGTACAAATACGTGTGGAGAGGAGAACGCAAAAAGTGCAAGCGAGGAGTAGACTAAGGGAGAAGATGTCAAACGTCCCAACTCACACAGTCATACCGATAGCGATAGCCCATATAGTGATATACTCCATCTTGTTCACTCTATGTCTCGTATCCCACACTGCCTCAATAGTGAGGTCAATACCCAAAACGAAAATCAGAGCTCCTACCACCATCACAGCTACTTGTCAGCTTGCACTCCATCACCACAAAGCTAGCTTACGTAGGTAGCCGATGACTGTAGGTCCAACGAACATGATAAGAGCTGTCATGATTGCTAGCATTATACCGGAGAGTCTTGAACCACCGCCTACACGGTAAACTGGGATCAGCACTGATACCTCTAGTCACAACGCCAGGAATGAGTTTTCCGCACGGACCGAAGCCAAAAAACAATCGTCTGCGAGTCTTCCAATATGATAGACAAGTGACGGGAAAAGGAAAAGGGGATGAAGAATAGACATGAGTGCGCGTGTGCATGACTTGATGTAGATGTACGAGATGAGAGAGGACAGACAGTCAATGGATACCCACAGAGGACAGTATTGACATAAGTCAAATAATTTGGTACCGTCCCCGTCAATCCCGCGGCGAAGTTGGATATTCCATGAGCTACTAATTCGCGATCGAGTTTGACGTTGTCTTCTCCTAACGACACTCCGAGAGCAGGGACGTTGAGTGGAACGTGGAGTATACCAAAGAAGACTAGGGCAAGTTGAGTAGGCATGGCTGCCCAAAATGCTCCCCAGTTTGTTTGAGCAAAGTCCTGAGTTGTCAACCATATTTTCGTTCTCCGTCACTCGCTTGTCTACTCATTCGACTGGCAGGCGAGACAGAAGATTTTGAAGCTGGACAAAGTGCGAACGTTCAGTGAAGATCGAGTTGTAGTGATAAATTTGGAAATATGCGTGTAGTGCTCGCAGAACATGTAATAAGGCGCCATTCAAGACAAAGCTGATAGGCATGGAACAGGATGAGAAAGCACGAGTGGAAAGACCCACGAATAGAGTATAAAACTTCCACCACGCTTGTGTGTTCTTACCCACATCAAAGACCCAACCCGTCTCGCGTAAATCGGCAAAATCCAATCTTCCAGCCAAGACAACCACATAGAACACTATAGGAATGACAAAGAAATAAGCAGGGAAGATGAGTTGATGATGAAAAAAATGAGTGATAACTCTCAACAAGATCGCAAGGGTCAAAGGGATAGTCCACAGTAATATGGCATGTGATGAGGAAAAGAATAGACGTAGAGTTCCAAGGTTGTATTCGAAACCTTCAGATTTGAGCCCCAGGGAGACTTCAAGTCCAGTTTCAATCAAGAAAATTCCTACGCCTCCTATGCAACTACGTGTCAGATCGTCTTTCACTACTCTAGCACCCCGTTGCCGGCATGTCTTGATACAGAACTGCCATGGACTGCGAGGATGAGAATAGCTGATGTGTGATAATAAACTGGTATTACGAATGCTGAGTGAGGGTGATGGCTTGAGATTGTGGGAGTTCAAGTATAGACATATGACGTACCCAACCAAGATATGCCGTGGGAAGTAACCTATAAGAGTACCCAATTTGAATGCTCCCAAGGCGAAGAATACGAAACCTGCACATCAGCTCTGTCCACACTTCCGTACCAGGACACTGACCTGTAAGGATCGAACTGAATGCAAATGCCGCCATGGTGGTAGATATCACTTCTATTGCCTCCTATATCAGCTCAGACCCGCCAGTAGACGACAAAGCTCACATCGTCACCACACTCCGCTTGTATGATGTTGACCAAGATATGAAAAAATGGGACAGCTTCAATCATCATGGATCCGTTTCCGCCGGGGAATATGCTGCCTCCGAGTGAGAAGACCAATTGGGAGACTATACATCTGAGATGTTAGCACGGGTAGAAGACAAAGAGTGGAATGAAGATGTGACATGAAGATGGTAGCAAGTGAAGATGGGGACACGACGTACGACATGAAGAACATGGAAACTCCGAGTGAGCCAAAATCTTCGAATACCGGATTAGCGGGGAATCTGTAGGTCAGGTCATCTTCTTACAGCTTCAATTGAGGTCCATGGAGCGGTGGACGCAGAGCTGAAGGAGTGATGAGTGTAAGGAGTAGGAGGGAAGAGGGGCAACGAGTAAAGAGTGGAGAATAGAGCGAGTGGCAAGAGACTTACAATATCATTCCGTAGCTGACCCCGTCAAGTACATTCAATAATGTTCCCAGTATAACCGAAGGAAGAGCCTTGACCGGCTCAACTATTGCCTCTTTCAACAGCTCCTTTCCTGATACTTTGGTGACCCTTCTACCAAACGCATCCCATAATCTCCCTCTCCCCGATCCTCCACTAATCCCCAGCAGTGGTGTCCTCTCATCCATACCATCATTCCCCATAACCTGCTCCGCCAAGATCCTCCTCAGCCCACTGTCCAAACTCTCTTCATCCGACTCTTCCGCTATCTCTGCAACGAAACCTTTTACGGGTGTTCGTGGTGGTGATTCCCTTTGCCCCTTGTCCAGTTGAGAAGAGACAGAAGTGGGACTACCAAGAATAGGCATGATACTCTCGGGCATAGGTGAAGTGATTGGTTGAATGGGAGGGGAACGCGAAGCGTCCGCTGCTCTTCTTCTATCCTCTCGAGCTAACATGACACTCAATCCCGATCGTGCTACTCGAGTGCCGGGCATTCTAGGTGAAGTAGATAGGGGTGAGCTACTGCCTTCCGGACTCCAATCCTCGTTAGCCAGTCCACTGTTATCATCGACCGGTATCACCGGGCGCCTTGGACTGGGAGGAGAGATTTCCTCATCTACCGTAGATATCCGAGCAAGATGACTAGGGTGAACGGGTCTGTGAGCGTCGGGAGGTTTGGAAGAGGGAGAGAAAGAACGTTGAGTACGGAGAAAATTGGAAGAGTCCGAAGCTGACAAAGCTCTAGGTCGAGGTGAATTAAAAGACATAGAGGATAAAGAGGCAAGACGGTTGGTAGAATCTCTAATGGATTGACTCGAAGGTGGTATACTTGGGTCTGACGTGCTAGAACGTTAGCATTGCATCTTCTTACGTCTCCGTGCTTGACGATCATGTGTCGGATAAGTTCTTGGTATGTGTCATGCGAATCACTCCCACCCTATGGTGGGTGGGGCAGGTGAGAGAGTGCGCAAAGGAATGAAGCGATGGAACAAAATCAACTTACGTATCTAATGTCTCGGGTAGACCGATACCTATACCTATACCCGTTCTGTCTGAAGAGCTAGGAGCTCGTCGTACAAGACCATTATCTCCCAGACCTGTTCCCAAAGGTGAAGTAGACAATGCATTGTTGCTGATACGCGAGAAAGCGGACGACGAGGGAGATTGATGATGGTTGAAAGAAGATTGGTGAGCGGGAGGAGGGGATAAGATGGTAGCCACTGGATCTCTTGCTGGCATATTGGAGTGGTCGGCGGCTGCGCTGACGGTGGATGGCGTCAGAGAAGATATGTATATGTCTGTGCGAGTAGGTCAAAGTCGGTAGTGGTA